>NC_034188.2:84318505-84391005 GCF_002021735.2 Oncorhynchus kisutch | reverse complement strand
ATACATTTTTCATATTAATTAGAAATTCCTGTTATTTTTCCAAGATTTCTCAGAAAAACAAGGGTTCCGCTGTTAAAAGTCAACGGAGCAATGAGCGTAAACCAAGCTTTTTATTTTCAAAGACTTTTACATTTCATTCAGTTCATACCATGCTAATTTAGCTTTTTGAGACCTGCGAAAACAACTTTGAAGAGTACGACCACAAAATGTAAAATCCTTATTAACAACAAAAAAGTTGCTATGTCAACAGAGCTTGGTGTTTATAATTGGATGTATTCGGTTATGAAATATACATTTTGGGATATGATGTTTTCGATATGTTAGAGATAGACCTCACTGAACGATTCTCAACATAAATAATCCTATTTGCCTTGGTAAAATGTATTTTATAACATAAGGAATTGACATTTCATTAACAAAGTGTGTTTTCACCCTCTGGGGCAGAGTGGGTGGACACCTTACTAGTGCAGTGGACACCGCCTCAATGTTACAGTGTAGAGTGATGCCATGTGTGTATGTCCTGTGTACTGTGACCCGTGTTGTCACATGGAGAACATTACAGAGGGTCACAGACTCACGTGTCACCAAACAGCCACTGACACCATGACATCATCTAGCCGAGTCTTCCTGTCATGTCCTATCCTAAGCCCCTCAGGGCTGCAGACTGTTGTCTTTTAGTGGCTTTGAAAATGGGTGGGTTCGTGTGTGTGTGTGTGGGTTCGTGTGTGTGTGTGTGGGTTCGTGTGTGTGTGTGTGGGTTCGTATGTGTGGGTTTGTGTGTGTGTGTGTGGGTTCGTGTGTGTGTGTGTGTTCGTGTGTGGGTTTGTGTGTGTGTGTGTGGGTTTGTGTGTGTGTGTGTGTGGGTTTGTGTGTGTGTGTGTGGGTTCGTGTGTGTGTGTGTGTGAATAACTCCTGTCTGTCTCTTCCTTGGCTCTGGTGTTACAGAATGGAACCGTGTCACTGAGACCAGAGGGACTACCACAACAACCCCTCCTGCCACTCTCTATCATGACCTCAACTTTCACTTGCTCTATCACCCATTGCACTGTGAGTGTGTAAGGCAGCCCCCGGCGTTCAGTTGTACAACTGTGTTAGTGTGTACCGTGTGTGTGTGTTACGCAGCTGGCTCTCTGATTATTTAAGTAATGATTAAAGTGGTGTACTAAGATCAACAATTCCGTTGAATCCCAGTGTTCTCTAGGAAGCTGGCTGTGGTCAGTGTGCACATGTGCAGAAGGGTGGTACTCTGAGAGAGGCAGTTCTAACACATGAAAGACATTCTGCTTCCACTGGTGTCTGATTCACACAGTCACAACGATGTGCTGTGAGAATAATTAAAACCCCAAAACCAATGTCCAGTTGAGACAGCTACAAAGCTAGTCCATGATGTTACCCCAGGGCTATACAGGGGTTATAGAGACTGTTACCCCAGGGCTATACAGGGGTTATAGAGAGGGACTGTTACCCCAGGGCTATACAGGGGTTATAGAGACTGTTACCCCAGGGCTATACTGGGGTTAGAGAGAGATACTGTTACCCCAGGGCTCTACTGGGGTTAGAGAGAGGGACTGTTACCCCAGGGCTATACAGGGGTTAGAGAGAGGGACTGTTACCCCAGGCCTCTACAGGGGTTAGAGAGAGGGACTGTTACCCCAGGGCTCTACTGGGGTTAGAGAGGGACTGTTACCCCAGGGCTCTACTGGGGTTAGAGAGAGAGACTGTTACCCCAGGGCTCTACATGGGTTAGAGAGAGACTGCTACCCCAGGGCTATACAGGGGTTAGACAGAGGGACTGTTACCCCAGGGCTCTACTGGGGTTAGAGAGGGGGACTGTTACCCCAGGGCTCTACTGGGGTTAGAGAGAGACTGTTACCCCAGGGCTATACTGGGGTTAGAGAGAGGGAATGTTACCCCAGGGCTCTACATGGGCTAGAGAGGGACTGTTACCCCAGGGCTCTACAGCGGTTAGAGAGGGACTGTTATCTGGGGGTTACCTGGGCCTCACTCTGGCTTACTTTAGGGTTAGAGGGAGTGGACCAGGGTAGATTGGATTAGGGAAAAGTGGAGAGGGGTGTAGTGGGGGGGGGGGGGGGGGGGGGGCTGCACTGCTGGCCCTGCGTCTGTACCCCCAGAAGGAGCGGGAGACAGTTTGAACCCCCAAGCCTCATCTGGTTCTGGTTAGACCGCTCTGTAAGTCACAATTAAATAGTTCAATCCATTTACTGCAGCCCTGCGGATTCCTTAATTTCATTAATAAAAAAATAACACTGTATGCAATTACTTTTTTGGCTCTAAGTTTGGGTTCCAGTTTCACCTTCCAGTGATAACAATTAACCCCTTTATCATCATGATCAATGATCAGATAATGTGTGAGTTGACCAGGTCATGTAATCAATCAACCTGATCACTGAGTTTTCCATATACGTAACATTACAAAAATCATAAACTTTCTGTCCCAAAATTATGAAGAAAAATTAATCAATGATTTTGGCCCTTCTAGATTAGACTACTCTCCAGCTACCCGGATAAAGCACTAAATAAACTTCAGTTAGTGCTAAACACCAAAACATTGATCATATTACTCAAGTGCTAGCCTCCCTACACTGGCTTCCTGTTAAGGCAAGGGCTAATTTCAAGGTTCTACTGCTAACCTACAAAGCATTACATGGGCTTGCTCCTACCTATCTCTCTGATTTTGGTCCTGCCATACATACCTACACGGTCACAAGACGCAGGCCTCCTAACTGTCCCTAGAATTTCTAAGCAAACAGCTGGAGGCAGGGCTTTCTCCTATAGAGCTCCATTTTTATGGAATGGTCTGCCTACCCATGTGAGAGACGCAGACTCGGTCTCAACATTTAAGTCTTTACTGAAGACTCATCTCTTCAGTGGGTCCTATGATTGAGTGTCGTCTGGCCCAGGGCTGTGAAGGTGAATGGAAAGGCACTGGAGCAACGACCCGCCCTCGCTGTTTCTGCCTGGCCGGTTCCCCTCTCTCCACAGGGATTCTCTGCCTCTAACCCTATTACAGGGGCTGAGTCACTGGCTTACTGGTGCTCTTTCATGCCGTCCCTAGGAGGGGTGTGTCACTTGAGTGAGTCACTGACGTGATCATCCTGTCCGGGTTGGCGCCCCCCTCGGGTTGGCCCTGTCCGGGGGTATCATCGGACGGGGTCACAGTGTCTCCCGACCCCTCCTGTCTCAGCCTCCAGTATTTATGCTGCAATAGTTTATGTGTCGGGGGGCTAGGGTCAGTCTGTTATATCTGCAGTACTTCTCCTGTCTTATCCGGTGTCCTGTGTGAATTTAAGTACGCTCTCTCTAATTCTCTTTTTCTCTCTTTCTTTCGCTCTCTTCTATCGGAGCACCTGAACCCTAGGACCATGCCTCAGTACTACTTGGCCTGATGACTCCTTGCTGTCCCCAGTCCACCCGGTGCTGCTTCAGTTTCAACTGTTCTGACTGCGGCTATGGAAACCTGACCTGTTCACCGGACTTGCTACCTTGTCTGGACCTGCTGTTTTCGACTCTCTCTCTCTACTGCACCTGCTGTCTCTAACTCTGAATGATCTGCTATGAAAAACCAACTGACATTTACTCCTGAGGTGCTGACCTGTTCCACCCTCTATAACCACTGTGAATATTATTATTTGACCCTGCTGGTCATCTATGAACATTTGAACATCTTGGCCGTGTTCTGTTATAATCTCCACCCGGCACAGCCAGAAGAGGACTGGCCACCCCACATAGCCTGGTTCCTCTCTAGGTTTCTTCCTAGGTTCTGGCCTTTCTAGTGAGTTTTTCCTAGCCACCGTGCTTCTACACCTGCATTGCTTGCTGTTTGGGGTTTTAGGCTGGGTTTCTGTACAGCACTTTGAGATATCAGCTGATGTACGAAGGGCTATATAAATACATTTGATTTGATTTGATTGCTTGCTGTTTGGGGTTTTAGGCTGTGTTTCTGTACAAACACTTTGAGATATCAGCTGATGTACGAAGGGCTATATAAATACATTTGATTTGATTTGATTGCTTGCTGTTTGTGGTTTTAGGCTGGGTTTCTGTACAAACACTTTGTGATATCGGCTGATACATGTATAAATACATTTGATTGATAATGTGTGAGTTGACCAGGTCATGTAATCAATCATAATGATGTAAGACTTTTTATTTAGAGCCAAATCCTTCAATAAAACAACTTTACCAATATTCTATCTTTCTGACATACAGGTAACTACCAAAATAAAAGAAACACTTGAGTAAATGAGGGCAATATCTGAGGTGTGTCCTTAAAAATTTCAGTACCGCTAAGACCAACCTAAAGCCGGGCTTAGCGGTAATGCGGTTGGTTATGGCATGGATATGCACATGGAACAGGAGATGTGCTTTTTGTGCCCCTTAACCTAAAAAATGTGGTTTTTTCCTATTTTGTTTAATTTGATTAAAAACCGAGCATAGTCTCCACTCCTCTCAATGAAGGCAGCTTTTTGTTGTTCTTCCCACAATGCATTCGCCAAGTAGTCTAGACTACCGATAAAGTGTTTGGCTCATGAGACCGCTTTGACATAATTCTTAATCACCAAAGCTTTATTAAAAGATCAAGTTTGTGAACAAACATTCCCTTATTATTTTAACCAGCTCCTGTTATTGTGAATGTGTGTAAAAACTCCTCCACGGGCCTCCCAAGTGGTGCCGTGGTCTAAGGCTCTGCATCGCAGTGCTAGCTGTGACACTAGAGATTCTGGGTTCAAGTCTAGGCTCTGTCGCAGCCGACTGGGAGACCCATGGGGCGGCGCACAATTGGCCCAGTGTCGTCTGGGTTAGCAGAGGGTTTGACCGGCAGGGATGTCGTTTTCCCATCGCGCACTAGTGACTCCTGTGGCGGGCCGGGCGCAGTGCACGCTGACACGGTCACCAGGTGTATGGTGTTTCCTCCGACACAGTGGTGCGGCTGGCTGGCTTCAGGGTTAAGTGGGCATTGTGTCAAGAAGCAGTGCAGCTTGGCAGGGTTGTGTTTCGGAGGATGTACAGCTCTCAACCTTCGCCTCTCCCAAGTCTGTACGGAGTTACAGCAATGAGACAAGACTGTAACTACCAATTGGGGAGAAAAAAGGGTATAATAGTTTTTATTTTTTATTAAACAAATACAAAAAAAGTAGGTTATATGTCCATCATGGAACGAGAGATGAGATAATCCAGTGACAATAATCATATTTAGAAACATTTTTATCCTGTAACAATTGCTTGTTTTCCATTTTTTCCCGAATGAAAAACAGGCACTTAGTAGACTACCCTTACCCTTAGTAGACTATCCTTACCCTTAGTAGACTACCCTCACCCTTAGTAGACTACCCTTACCATTAGTAGACTACCCTCACCCTTAGTAGACTACCCTTACCCTTAGTAGACTACCATTACCCTTAGTAGACTACCCTTACCCTTAGTAGACTACCATTACCATTAGTAGACTACCCTCACCCTTAGTAGACTACCCTTACCATTAGTAGACTACCCTCACCCTTAGTAGACTACCCTCACCCTTAGTAGACTACCCTCACCCTTAGTAGACTACCCTCACCCTTAGTAGACTACCCTTACCATTAGTAGACTACCCTCACCCTTAGTAGACTACCCTTACCATTAGTAGACGACCCTTACCCTTAGTAGACTACCCTTACCCTTGGTAGACTACCCTTAGTAGACTACCCTTACCCTTGGTAGACTACCCTTACCCTTGGTAGGCTACCCTTAGTAGTCTACCCTTACCCTTAGTAGTCTACCCTTACCCTTAGTAGACTACCCTTACCATTAGTAGGCTACCCTTACCATTAGTAGGCTACCCTTACCCTTAGTAGACTACCCTTACCATTAGTAGACGACCCTTACCCTTAGTAGACTACCATTACCCTTAGTAGACTACCATTACCCTTAGTAGGCTACCCTTACCCTTAGTAGACTACCCTTACCCTTAGTAGACTACCCTTACCCTTAGTAGACTACCCTTACCCTTAGTAGACTACCCTTACCCTTGGTAGACTACCCTTACCCTTGGTAGACTACCCTTACACTACTATAACGATAGCTGGTTCAACAGCTCGGGGATTCGATCCAGCAACCTTTCGGTTACTGGGCCAATGCTCCAACCACTAGGCTACCTGACCGCCCACAATTCACATAGGCATACCTGCCGTGTACACTCCATTTGGGCTTTATCCATCTCCATTTCCAAACAGCACCTCTAGTCCGGTTACCAAAGACACCCTCCTCCAAACATATTCAACATGTTCAGTCCTATAAGTCCATATCAACGGAAGGCCTAGGATATATCTTGCTTTATTGAGAAAGTGCCTCACAAACACAATACAATTAATGGAAGCCCTGGGTATTTTTATTTGAGAAGTGTGATGTTCAAAGGCTTATACTCGTTGAAGCCAATTACAACAATGTTGACTGTCAACACCTCAAACACAGGATGTATTTTCTATGTATTTTTACTGTTGCTATCACTCGTTACTGTAGCCAATGCTATTTAATAAACTGTAGTATCAATCCACAATGGACTAGGATTGCCCCTGCCCAATTGGATTTGATGACAACGCAGAGACCGTCAGTAACCTACAGAACTGGAGACAACAGCATGCCGTTTTAAACCATGGAACACCTTGATTGTCCAGTGAGTCACCAAGCCCTCGTCACACCTACAACTTGTTAATTCATCAAAACAGAGCCCTTTCGCACCACCGCTACCTATTGCGCTCATACTTTAATTCCGCTCATATTTCTCACACATTCCCAGACCTATAGCTCCTATCACCACCGATTAGATTTACCAGGTTTGTTGAAATAGAGACGTTTATGTTGGTTTTTCCTTTATCTTGGGAGTTACCTCCACCTCACTCGAATGCTTTTTACTGATGTACTTCCCTGACTATTTGAGTTATGAGTGCTCAACACGGAAGGATTTGGTAATAGCAAATTCTGGTAATAGCAGCGTACCTTCTATGACACAGTGTTCTGGTATGGGGATCTGTTGGACCATCACAGAACAGAACTTTTTGATCTTCTCCATGTTGTCCCTCAGGTGGCTGTACAGCTTGTCCTCTTTCCCAGTTTCCCTCTTCACTCCTCTCCTTCCTTCCCCCTCTCCCTGTCCATCCCTCTGTTCCTCACGGGGCGTGGCCGGATGGGTGGAGGGAGACAGGGAACTCTCATTGGTTAGCTCCCTCTCAGTGGGAGAGTTTTCCGTTTGCTGATCGGGTGAGGACACTGAGAGCAATGCGTCAGACGTTAGCTCCACCCCTTCTCCAGCCTGACCACTCTCAGAGTTGATGGACCGTGACCTCACGGCGTGCAGAGCCAGACTCTTTGACCTGAGGAAAACACACACACACACACACACGTCAACCTCAGTTATGGTAAAATAACATATTCATAAGGTGATAATATATTGTAACAGCTTCATACAAGACATTTAGAAGTGATGTTAACCTGTAAGTCACTTGAATCCAGTGTTATATGGGAGAAAGTAAAAGAGTACTACAGAAATCAGTTGTTGTTTTGTCTTGAGTCTGGGTTTTCTCTTTCCATTTCCTGTACTGTTGTTGAATGTTAATAATTATTGCACTGATATCCTTTAATACTTCTGGTTGTATGTTCAATTTCAGTAAAGTCATGTGTGCTGACATAGATATGGTGTTGTTATAGACTCCCCTGTTACATCTCATAGATATGGTGTTGTTATAGACTCACCTGTTACATCTCAAAGATATGGTGTTGTTATAGACTCACCTGTTACATCTCAAAGATATGGTGTTGTTACAGACTCACCTGTTACATCTCATAGATATGGTGTTGTTATAGACTCACCTGTTACATCTCATAGATATGGTGTTGTTATAGACTCACCTGTTACATCTCATAGATATGGTGTTGTTATAGACTCACCTGTTAAATCTCATCTCTCTGTATTCCTCTCTGGCGGCTTGTCCCATGCTGTACCTGCGTTGGGGTGTAGTTGACCCACCGTCTGTCTCCCCTTCTCCCCCCTCATCATCCATCTTCTCCTCAAACGCCTGGATCTTCACCTGCAGTCGCTGCTCTGACCCCCTTCCAAACCCCCCTGCACCCACACACACACTGGCCTCTGGGGAAGGAGGGCCTTCTGATTCCTCTTCAACCCTGAAACATACAGAGAGGGGAAGAAGTGTAAAGTAACAACCCTGAAACATACAGGGAGGAAGAGGTGTAAAGTAACAACCCTGAAACATACAGAGAGAGGAAGAGGTGTAAAGTAACAACCCTGAAACATACAGGGAGGAAGAGGTGTAAAGTAACAACCCTGAAACATACAGAGAGGAAGAGGTGTAAAGTAACAACCCTGAAACATACAGAGAGGGGAAGAAGTGTAAAGTAACAACCCTGAAACATAAAGAGAGGGGAAGAAGTGTAAAGTAACAACCCTGAAACATACAGGGAGGAAGAGGTGTAAAGTAACAACCCTGAAACATACAGAGAGAGGAAGAGGTGTAAAGTAACAACCCTGAAACATACAGAGAGAGGAAGAGGTGTAAAGTAACAACCCTGAAACATACAGAGAGGAAGAGGTGTAAAGTAACAACCCTGAAACATACAGAGAGAGGAAGAGGCGTAAAGTAACAACCCTGAAACATACAGGGAGGAAGAGGTGTAAAGTAACAACCCTGAAACATACAGAGAGGAAGAGGTGTAAAGTAACAACCCTGAAACATACAGAGAGGGGAAGAAGTGTAAAGTAACAACCCTGAAACATAAAGAGAGGGGAAGAAGTGTAAAGTAACAACCCTGAAACATACAGGGAGGAAGAGGTGTAAAGTAACAACCCTGAAACATACAGAGAGAGGAAGAGGTGTAAAGTAACAACCCTGAAACATACAGGGAGGAAGAGGTGTAAAGTAACAACCCTGAAACATACAGAGAGAGGAAGAGGTGTAAAGTAACAACCCTGAAACATACAGGGAGGAAGAGGTGTAAAGTAACAACCCTGAAACATACAGAGAGGAAGAGGTGTAAAGTAACAACCCTGAAACATACAGAGAGAGGAAGAGGTGTAAAGTAACAACCCTGAAACATACAGAGAGAGGAAGAGGTGTAAAGTAACAACCCTGAAACATACAGAGAGGGGAAGAAGTGTAAAGTAACAACCCTGAAACATACAGAGAGGGGAAGAAGTGTAAAGTAACAACCCTGAAACATACAGGGAGGAAGAGGTGTAAAGTAACAACCCTGAAACATACAGAGAGAGGAAGAGGTGTAAAGTAACAACCCTGAAACATACAGGGAGGAGGAGGTGTAAAGTAACAACCCTGAAACATACAGAGAGAGGGGAAGAGGTGTAAAGTAACAACCCTGAAACATACAGAGAGAGGAAGAGGTGTAAAGTAACAACCCTGAAACATACAGAGAGAGGAAGAGGTGTAAAGTAACAACCCTGAAACATACAGAGAGGAAGAGGTGTAAAGTAACAACCCTGAAACATACAGAGAGAGGAAGAGGTGTAAAGTAACAACCCTGAAACATACAGAGAGAGGAAGAGTGGTAAAGTAACAACCCTGAAACATACAGAGAGAGGAAGAGGTGTAAAGTAACAACCCTGAAACATACAGAGAGAGGAAGAGGTGTAAAGTAACAACCCTGAAACATAAAGAGAGAGGAAGAGGTGTAAAGTAACAACCCTGAAACATACAGAGAGAGGAAGAGGTGTAAAGTAACAAACCTGAAACATACAGAGAGAGGAAGAGGTGTAAAGTAACAACCCTGAAACATACAGAGAGGAAGAGGTGTAAAGTAACAACCCTGAAACATACAGAGAGGAAGGGTTGTAAAGTAGCAAATGTCTTAGCGTTTTTCTTAGTGTTTTCTCTCCCTATCTCTCCGTCTCTCTCTGTGTCACACACACTAGACCGGATAGGACTGGTGCTGGGCTGGAATGCTGCACATGAGGAAAGAGACAGATCGGACCTGAGAGAACTGGGCAGACCAGCTCACCTCTGGATATACAGACACACACACACACACACACACACACACACACACACACACACACACACACACACACACACACACACACACACACACACACACACACACACACACACACACACACACACAAAAATAAGAATTTGTTCTTAACTGACTTGCCTAGTTAAATAAAGGTAAAATAAAATAAAAAAATAAACACACACACACACAGAAAGAGAGGAGAGAGAGAGAGAGAGAACAGGGGAGTGGCCACTCTCTCCTACCATGTCAACCCCTCCACTCGTCCGCTGATTGAACACTTTCAAATGCCCTTTGTTTGCCTCCTTCCTCATCCTCTCTGTTCTTTTTTCAAATAAACCCTCCCACATTTCTCTCAGTCTTTATTTTCCAGAAAGAGACCCCAAGCAAAGCCTCTGGAAGCCACTGATACACAATGTTCCTGGAGAAGGCTGTGTGTGGTACCATTCCCAGAACCCATCAGTAACACAATCATATAGACAAATACCCCCCCCCCCCCCACACACACACACACGCACGCACATACGTCCACACACACAACATCAGTAAAACACGTCCTTATTTTTAAGGAGTGCATTTTTTTATGAAGTTTTTGATTCACAGAATCGTAATTGCAAAGAATAACATGAGATTAGTGATTTTGTTTTGTCATTGTAGGTTGGCTGGGCAGAGAAAGCGATGGGGTTACAAACAGAGGTTCTGCCTCTGTAGTAAAACGCACATGGTGGTAATAAAGCGAATGGTCCATGTGGGTTCAGAATTAGATTGAAACATTCAAATCAATGTTTTAGGGATGTTAAAAGGGGTGAATCGTTGCAGTGCCACACTTTCCATTCCGTGACCCATTTCCCTACGACATGCTCCCATGGGGGCGGCTGAGTTTGTGTACAGTTTTGTGGGGCCTGTCTACAATATCTTTTTTTATAGTCTGGCAAAATAAGTGTGTGTGTGTGTGTGTGTGTGTGTGTGTGTGTGTGTGTGTGTGAGTGTGTGTGTGTGTGTGAGTGTGAGTGTGTGTGTGTGTGAGTGTGTGTGTGTGTGTGTGCATGTGCGTGAGTGTGTGTGTGTGAGTGTGTGTGTGTGTGAGTGTGTGTGTGAGTGTGTGTGTGTGTGTGCATACCTTACCTGCAGTTGATGGTGGTGTATGTCTCCAGTAGTCTGGCTATAGAGGTGAAGCTGTTACTCATCCTGTAGATGTCTTTGGCACAGCCTCCCAGGATGGAGGTGTATCTGTCAGTCAGGGCTCTGATCTCCAGCAGCAGACTGTAGTGGAAGCTGTGATCCATACTGCCCAGCAGAGACACTAGGTACGCCAGGGAGCTACGGGCCTGACGCTGGGGGAGAGAGGGGGCAGGGAGGGGTAGAGAGCAGAAAAAGGGGAGAGAGAGGGGGCAGGGAGGGGGAGAGAGAGGGGCGAGAGATGGGAGAGAGAGGGGGCAGGGAGGGAGAGAGAGAGGGGAGAGAGATGGGAGAGAGAGGGGGCAGGGAGGGGGAGAGAGAGGGGAGAGAGATGGGAGAGAGAGGGGGGCAGGGAGGGGGAGAGAGAGGGGAGAGAGATGGGAGATAGAGGGGGCAGGGGGGGGGAGAGAGAGGGGGCAGGGAGGGGAGAGAGAGGGGAGAGAGATGGGAGAGAGAGGGGGCAGGGGGGGGAGAGAGAGGGGAGAGAGAGGGGGAGAGAGAGGGAGCAGGGAGGGGAGAGAGGGGGCAGGCAGGGAGAGAGAGGGGAGAGAGAGGGGTGAGAGAGAGAGAGAGAGAGAGAGAGAGAGGAGAGAGAGAGAGAGAGAGAGAGAGAGAGAGAGAGAGAGAGAGAGGAGAGAGAGAAAGAGAGGGGAGATAGGGAGAGAGGGGGCAGGGAGGGGGAGAGAGGAGAGATAGGGAGAGAGAGGGGAGAGAGAGGGGCAGAGAGGAGAGAGGGGAGAGAGAGGGCAGGGAGGGGGAGAGAGGGGGAGGAGAGAGAGGGGGCAGGAGGGGGAAAGGGGAGAGAGAGGGAGAGAGGGGAGAGAGACGGGGCAGGGAGGGGGAGAGAGAGGGAAGAGAGGGAAGAGAGGGGAGAGAGAGGAGAGATATGGAGAGAGGGGGGAGAGAGAAGGGAAAGATGGGTGGCAGGGAGGGGGAGAGAGGAGAGAGAGGGGAGAGTTGGGGAGAGAGGGGAGATACGGAGAGAGAGGGGAGAGAGAGGGAGAGAGAGGGGAGAGGGGAGAGAGATGGGAGAGAGAGGGGGCAGGGAGGGGAGAGAGAGGGGAGAGAGATGGGAGAGAGGGGGCAGGGAGGGGGAGAGAGAGGGGAGAGAGATGGAGAGAGAGGGGGCAGGGAGGGGGAGAGAGAGGGGAGAGAGATGGAGAGAGAGGGGGCAGGGAGGGGGAGAGAGAGGGGAGAGAGATGGGAGAGGGAGGGGCAGGGAGGGGAGAGAGAGGGGAGAGAGATGGGAGAGAGAGGGGCAGGGAGGGGGAGAGAGAGGGGAGAGAGATGGGAGAGAGAGGGGCAGGGAGGGGGAGAGAGAGGGGAGAGAGAGAGGGGGCAGGGAGGGGGCAGGGAGGGGGAGAGAGAAAAAAAAAAAAATATGTCATGACTGTGTGTGAGCCATGGGATGTGGGGGCTCCCCTCTCACTTTCTCAAACACACACATGTAAACGCACACACACGCACATATGCACACACACCACTAAAATATGGCGGCTACAAAGAAATGTGGTATTTTTATGCAATCAACTGCCAACCAAAGCACAGTGCCCTGTCTTTCCACACTCTCTTACCAAGCGAAAAAGAAGCAGTGATTCTGGGAAATGCCTCCACTAAGACCTACTGGTTGATGGCAGGGGAGTACCATGTTCTCCCCTCCTGTTAACACATTCACATGTTTTATTGAACCTTTACTTAATTAGGCAAGTCAGTTAAGAAAAAAGTATTATTTACAATGACAGCCTACCCTGGCCAAACCCAAATCACGGCCAGATGTGATACAGCCTGGATACGAACCAGGGACTGTAGTGACGCCTCTTGCACTGAGATGCAGTGCCTTAGACCGCTGTGCCACTCGGAGCAAAGGGAGCTACAGGCCTGACACTGGGGGAGGGAGGGGAAGGGGGGAGGGAGAGAAAGGGAGAGAGAGGGTGATGGAGGGGGGAGAGAGGGAGAGAAAGTGATAGAGGAGGAGAGAGAGAGGAGAGAGGGGAGAGAGAGGGAGAGGGGAGAGAGAGGGTGATAGAGGGGAGAGGGAGAGAGAGAAGGTGATACAGGGGAGAGAGAGGGAGAGAGAGGGAGAGAGGGAGAGAGAGAGGAAGAGAGAGGAAGAGAGAGGAAGAGAGGGGAGAGGGGAGAGAGGGAGGGAGAGGGGAGAGAGGGAGAGAGAGGAAGAGAGAGGGAGAGCGAGGAAGAGAGGGGAGAGAGAGGAGAGAGAGGAAGAGAGAGGGGAGGAGAGAGGGAGAGAGAGGGGGAGAGGGGAGAGCATGAGAGAGAGGAAAAGAGAAGGGGGAGAGGGCGAGAGGGAGAGAGAGAGGAAAAGAGAAGGGGGAGAGGGTGAGAGGGAGAGAGAGGAAGAGAGGGGAGAGATAGGGGGAAAGAGAGGAATAGAGAGGGGAGAGGGGGAGAGGGGGGAGAGAGGAAAAGAGAGGGGAGAGAGAGCAAGAGGGAGAGGGAGAGAGAGGGAGGGAGCGGGAAAGAGAGGAAGAGAGGGGAGAGAGGGGGAGAGGGAGAAGGAGAGAGAGGGAGGGGGAGAGAGGGGGAGAGAGGGGGAGAGAGAGGGAGAGAGCGGGAAAGAGAGGAAGAGAGAGGAGAGAGGGGGAGAGAGAGGGAGAGAGAGAGAGGAAGAGAGAGGGGGAAAGAGGGAGAAAGAGAGGGAGAGAGGAAGAGACAGGAGAGCGGGAGAGAGAGGAAAGATAGGGAGAGAGAGAGAGGAAGAGAGGGGAGAGAGGGAGAGAGGAAGAGCGAAAAAGAGAGGGGAGAGAGGGCGAGACGGAGAGAGAGGAAGAGAGGGGAGAGAGAGGGGAGAGATGGGGTAGAGAGTGAGAGAGAGGAGAGAGAGGGAAAGAGAGGGAGAGAGAGGAAGAGAGAGGGGAGTGGGAGAGAGGGAAAGAGAGGAAGAGAGGGGAGAGAGGGGAGAGAGGGAGAGAAAAAGAGAGAGGGAGAGAGAGGAAGAGAGGGGAGAGTGGAGAGAGAGAGGGAGGGAGAGAGGGAGAGAGAGGGAGAAATGGAGATAGAGAGCGAGAGAAAGAGAGAGCGGGGGAGAGAGGGAGAGAGAGAGAGAGAGAGAAGGAGAGAGGGAGAGACAGGGAGAGTGGAGAGAGAGAGAGGGGAGAGAGATGGGAGAGAGAGGACGCACGTCATTACATTCATCTTCCTGCCATTGCGCAACATCCACTAATCCCCAGTCCCCCAATCACTGTCAATCTGCCTCACCTTGAAACAGTATAACCATCCCCAAAACCCTGTAATCATCTCTACCCCTGGCCAGAGGCTCCATGCCAATGGTCACAAACACCCTCATAAACAACCGTAAACACATCCTGGCGGCCATTTTAGAGAGAACAGGAGATTCAGAGGGATGTTTTCCTGAGATCCACTCGGAGAAGATAGGAGAGCGGAATATCAGATTCAGTGTTGGAATCAGCAGGCACCCCCCCCCCCCCCATCTGGGCCTTTAGCGGGACCAGGGGGCTTGTTACATTAAGAGAGAGGAGGACATTTTGTTCCAGATCTCATCTGCAGAGGGAGCAGAGGAATCAGTGTGCTGGTCCAATCAGGAGGCAGGGAGACAAAGAAAAGGAGGAAGCAAAACAGGTTGCATTATTTAAACCCTCTCTGGCTCCTAACTGGAGCATGACACGTTTCTGCTGCCCAGAAACATTTAACACACACACCACACACACACGCACACACACACCTAGGACACACACAAGCTACTGCTGGAGCGAATCGGTTTGCAGTATTGTCAGAACAATAACAGAGGAGTGATTGGAGCTGAAGGGCCAAATCGTTCGGCCTCTCCTGGGAAGTGTGCGTGTGTGTCTGTGTTTGCATGTGTGTGTGTAAGTGTGTGTATGTGTGTCTGTCTCCCGGAAAGAGCAGAATATTGCTGCGAATCCGCATTTATCCTGTCACTGTGGGTTTTGCCTTTTCATAACTTCTAGGGGAACATGCCAATCAATAATGAAACACGAGCTAATTTGTTGTGGTAGAGAAGTAGGGAGGGAAGGAAGGAAGGAGTTTGTTGAGGGAGGAAAGGAGAGAGAGAGGAGGCTGGAGAGTTTGTTGAGGGAGGGAAGGAGAGAGAGAGAGAGAGAGAGAGAGAGAGGAGGCTGGAGAGTTTGTTGAGGGAGGGAAGGAGAGAGAGGAGGTTGGAGAGAGTTTGTTGAGGGTGAGAAGGAGGATACAACATACCTCACACTGCTTCACAAGGTGTTGGGAGTCATTTAATCACTAGGTAACATGTCTCTCTCTCCATCAATCACTCAGGATTTATCGTTGAGAGGAATGGAATGGATGACCTCAGCGGAAAACTCCAGAACAGGTATGTTTCAACATGTGTAACACCCACCTCCACCTGGGTGAGGCCATTTTGTACCAGAACTCTCACCAGAAGTCAGTTATGACGGTGGAGAGGTGAAGTGTGACTCACTATTGACCAGTGGTTAAATTGAGCCAAAGCTATCCAGAACAGGCTCCTGTTCCAGCACCTTAAGGGCCCCAAAAAAGTATGATAAAAGTATGATAATCCAAGATTAGTGTTAAGGTTAGGGTTAGGGTTAAGGTTAGGGTTAGGGTTAAGGTTAGGGTTAAGGTTAGGGTTAGGGTTGGGTTATGGTTAGGGTTAGGGTTAAGGTTAGGGTTAAGGTTAGGGTTAGGGTTATGGTTAGGGTTAGGGTTAAGGTTAGGGTTAGGGTTAGGGTTAAGGTTAGGGTTAAGGTTAGGGTTAGGGTTATGGTTAGGGTTATGGTTAGGGTTATGGTTAGGGTTATGGTTAGGGTTATGGTTAAGGTTAAGGTTAGGGTTAGGGTTATGGTTAGGTTTTTATTTATTTTATCCATTATTTTACTGAGAACACGTTCCCATTTGCAGCAACGACCTGGGGAATAGTTACTGGGGAGAGGAGGGGGATGAATGAGCCAATTGTAAACTGGGGATTATTAGGTGACCGTGATGGTTTGAGGGCCAGATTGGGAATTTAGCCAGGTCACCGGGGTTAACACCCCTACTCTTACGATAAATGCCATGGGATCTTAGATGACATCAGAGAGTCAGGACACCCGATTAACGTCCCATCCGAAAGACAGCACCCTACACAGGACAGTGTCCTGGGGCATTGGGGGGAAAAAAAGTGCCTCCTACTGGCCCTCCAACACCACTTCCAGCAGAATCTGGTCTCCCATCCAGGAACTGACCAGGACCAACCCTGCTTAACTTCAGAAGCAAGCCAGCAGTGGTATGCAGGGTGGTATGCTGCTTGCAAATGGTATGCTGCTGGGTTATGGCTAGGGTTATGACTAGGGTTATGGCTAGGGTTAGGGTTATGGCTAGGGTTAGGGTCATCTCCTCTCAGTGTTCCCTCAGAAAGCCTAATTCAATAATCATCTCCTCTCAGTGTTCCATCAGAAAGCCTAATTCAATAATCATCTCCTCTGTGTTCCTTTAGAAGGCCCCATTCAATAATCATCTCCTTTCAGTGTTCCTTCGGAAGGCCCCATTCAATAATCATCTCCTCTCAGTGTTCCTTCGGAAGGCCCCATTCAATAATCATCTCCTCTCAGTGTTCCTTCAGAAGGCCCCATGCAATAATCATCTCCTTTCAGTGTTCCTTCAGAAGGCCCCATTCAATAATCATCTCCTTTCAGTGTTCCTTCAGAAGGCCCCATTCAATAATCATCTCCTCTCAGTGTTCCTTCAGAAGGCCCCATTCAATAATCATCTCCTCTCAGTGTTCCTTCAGAAGGCCCCATTCAATAATCATCTCCTCTCAGTGTTCCTTCAGAAGGCCCCATTCAATAATCATCTCCTCTCAGTGTTCCTTCAGAAGGCCCCATTCAATAATCATCTCCTTTCAGTGTTCCTTCGGAAGGCCCCATTCAATAATCATCTCCTCTCAGTGTTCCTTCAGAAGGCCCCATTCAATAATCATCTCCTCTCAGTGTTCCTTAGGAAGGCCCCATTCAAAAATCATCTCCTTTCAGTGTTCCTTCAGAAGGCCCCATTCAATAATCATCTCCTCTCAGTGTTCCCTCAGAAAGCCTAATTCAATAATCATCTCCTCTGTGTTCCTTTAGAAGGCCCCATTCAATAATCATCTCCTTTCAGTGTTCCTTTGGAAGGCCCCATTCAATAATCATCTCCTCTCAGTGTTCCTTCAGAAGGCCCCATTCAATAATCATCTCCTCTCAGTGTTCCTTAGGAAGGCCCCATTCAATAATCATCTCCTTTCAGTGTTCCTTCAGAAGGCCCCATTCAATAATCATCTCCTCTCAGTGTTCCTTAGGAAGGCCCCATTCAATAATCATCTCCTTTCAGTGTTCCTTCAGAAGGCCCCATTCAATAATCATCTCCTCTCAGTGTTCCTTCAGAAGGCCCCATTCAATAATCATCTCCTCTCAGTGTTCCTTCAGAAGGCTCCATTCAATAATCATCTCCTCTCAGTGTTCCTTTGAAGGCCCCATTCAATAATCCTCTCCTCTCAGTGTTCCTTCAGAAGGCCCCAATCACTAATCATCTCCTCTCAGTGTTCCTTCAGAAGGCCCCAAGACAATGTTCACCTGAACAAACACATCCACTGAATGAAACCACATGCAGGGCTGGAAAACCATGTAGTGCTTACACACACAGGCATATAGCGGGTTACCTAAGCGTGTTACGTACGTGTGTTAGAGTTGACCCCCACATGAGATGGCTTGATACCAGAACATACTGTGATTAATAAGCTAAATAAACTGATGTGACAGATTTTATTCTGTGGTTCCAAGCGTAACTATACAGGCATGCAGCTATGGGCCTGTTAACTGAGCTGCAGATATGGACCTGTTATCTGAGCTGCAGATATGGACCTGTTAACTGAGTGTTTATTGTCAATGTCACCCTAAACCTTATATGAGTAAGATTAGGTTCATATGAAAACTCAGGTTAATGATGATTGGGAATGAGGAATGTAAGGATCTGTTTCACTGTGTCCCTGTGTTTTGATTGATTATTTCTGGCAGGTGACTGACGGTTCATGATAAGTGTGTGTGTGTGTGTGTGTGTGTGTGTGTGTGTGTGTGTGTGTGTGTGTGTGTGTGTGTGTGTGTGTGTGTGTGTGTGTGTGTGGACAGACCTAGCCAGGCTGACTAAGTGATTCTGGCTCAGTGAGTTCCGGCGTCTGTGTCAACACTGCTGCACTGCCCAACACTGATGGAGAGATGGAAGAGAGGAAATAAAAGTTGACAATGACAGGAGAAAGGGGGAATGAGAGAGAAGAGGAGAGAGAGAAATTAGAGGGGGAATGAGAGAGAAGAGGTGGAGAGAGAGATATGAGAGAGGGAATGAGAGAGAAGAGGAGAGAGAGAAATGAGAGGGGGAATGAGAGAGAAGAGGAGAGAGAGAAATTAGAGGGGGAATGAGAGAGAAGAGGAGAGAGAAATGAGAGGGGGAATGAGAGAGAAGAGGAGAGAGAGAAATTAGAGGGGGAATGAGAGAGAAGAGGAGAGAGAGAAATTAGAGGGGGAATGAGAGAGAAGAGAAGAGAGAGAAATTAGAGGGGGAATGAGAGAGAAGAGAAGAGAGAGAAATTAGAGGGGGAATGAGAGAGAATAGAAGAGAGAGAAATTAGAGGGGGAATGAGAGAGAAGAGGAGAGAGAGAAATTAGAGGGGGAATGAGAGAGAAGAGAAGAGAGAGAAATAGAGGGGGAATGAGAGAGAAGAGGAGAGAGAGAAATTTGAGGGGGAATGAGAGAGAAGAGGCAGAGAGAGAGAAATGAGAGAGAGAAGTAAGAGTAGAAGAAAGGTGAATGTTGATGTCTTCTCACCTCACTGGTCAAGCCCACAGCTCTGTGTATTTTGACCACGTGTCCCAGCAGGACTGGGTACTGCTGACCCACAACCCTCAGCGCGGGCAGGAAGGGGGTCATGGAGGCGGGGCTAGCCTGTGACACGTCCACCAGTGCACCCAGTAGAGTATCGTTCAGAGAGGCATCGCCTAGGTAACCAACTAGGGAGGGCACCAGGGGGCTCAGAACCTGGAGGGGGGAGAGAGGAGGGAGGGGGGAGAGAGAGGAGGGAGAGGATAAAAGCAGTGGTCAGCATTGGGTTGAAGGATGGAAAAGAGGCTAGAAGGCGGTATGAGAGTATTCAGTATTTTATTAGGATCCCCATTAGCTACAGCCAAAGCTGCAGCTACTCTTCTTGTAGTCCACATAAAACATGACATAATAGCTGGAGGACAGAACTACATAAAATGACATAATACATCAAATTAATAGACAGGTACATAACTACAGACATTTAAAATTAGAATTTACACTTTCATATTCTTATGCCTTAGCAATCCATGCAACATAATAACGGCTACTCTGCAGTCATCCATTTTGTTACAGTTGCTTACTGTTACAATTGCAGGTCCTGATCCTAATCTCTCAGAACCAGTTGTTCTGAAAAGAGAGAGAATCTCACAACATATGGAACCATATACATGCAGTAAAAGAGAAGGAAGATGAGACAGAGAAGTGTTGGTAGAATGGTAGTAGAGTTGAGAGTAGGAGAGCGAGAGAGAGAGAGCAGAGTTGATATTAGGAGAAAGAGAGAGAGAGAGAGAGAGCAGAGTTGATATTAGGCGAGAGAGAGAGGGAGAAAGAGAGAGAGAGATTGAGAGAGAGGAAGATATTGAGAGAGAGCAGAGTAGAGATTAGGAGAGATAGATAGATAGATATATAGATAGAGAGAGCAAAGTCTGGCTTTTTTATGGCGGTTTTGGAGCAGTGGCATCTTCCTTGCTGAGTTATGTCATGTTATGTTATCTTATATTATTTTTCTTCTAGATCATGTTATGTTATCTGCCTTTCAGGTTATGTCGATATAGGACTCGTTTTACTGTGGATATAGATACTTTTGTTCCTGTTTCCTCCAGCATCTTCACAAGGTCCTTTGCTGTTGTTCTGGGACTTTTCACACCAAAGTACGTTCATCTCTAGAAGACAGAACGCGTCTCCTTCCTGAGCGATATGACGGCTGCGTGGTCCCATGGTGTTTATACTTGTGTACTATTGTTTGTACAGATGAACACGGTTCAGGCATTTGGAAATTGCTCGCAAGGATGAACCAGACTAGTGGAGGTCTACACATTTTTTCCCGAGGTCTTGGTTGATTTATTTAGATTTTCCCATGATGTCAAGCAAAGAGGCACTGAGTTTGAAGGTAGGCCTTGAAATACATCCACAGGTACACCTCCAATTGACTGAAATGATGTCAATTAGCCTATCAGAAGCTTCTAAAGCCATGACATAATTTTCTGGAATTTTCCAAGCTGCTTAAAGGCAGTCAACTTAGTGTATGTAAACTTCTGACCCACTGGAATTGTAATACAGTGAATTATTAGTAAAATAATCTGTCTGAAAAGAATTGTTGGAAAAATTACTTGTGTCATGCACAAAGTAGATGTCCTAACCGACTTGCCAAAACTATAGTTTGTTAACAAGACATTTGTGGAGTGGTTGAAAAATGATTTTTAATGACTCCAACCTAAGTTTATGTAAACTCCGACTTCAACTGTATGTAAACATTATTAAAGTGACTAGCGTTCCATTTATTAAAGTAGCCAGTGATTTCAAGTCTATATATATAGGCAGCAGACTCTAATGTGCTAGTGATGACTATTTAACAGTCTGATAGCCTTGAGATAGAAGCTGTTTTTCAGTCTCTCGGTCTCCGCTTTGATGCACCTGTACTGACCTTGCCTTCTGGATGATAGTGGGGTGAACAGGCAGTGGCTCAGGTGGTTGTTGTCCTTGATGATCTTTTTGGCGTTCCTTTGACATCGGGGTGCTGTAGGTGTCCTGGAGGGCAGGTAGTTTGCCCCCGGTGATGCGTTGGGCAGACTGCACCACCCTCTGGAGAGCCCTGCGGTTGCGGGCGGTTACAGTTGCCATACCAAGCGGTAATACAGCCCAACAACATGCTCTTAATTGTGCATCTGTCAAATTTTGTGAGGATTTTAGGTGCCAAGCCAAATTTCGTCAGCCTCCAGAGGTTGAATAGGCGCTGTTGCGAGGAACTTGGAACTTTCCACCTTCTCCACTGCTGTCCCGTCGATGTGGATAGAGGGGTGCTCCCTCTGCTGTTTCCTGAAGTCCACGATCATCTCCTTTTTTTTCTACATTGAGTGAGAGATTACGTTCCTGGCACCACACTCCCAAAGCCCTCATCTCCTTCCTGTAGGCTGTCCCGTCATTGTTGGTAATCAAGCCTACTACTGTTGCGTCATCTGTCTACATTCCCATGGAGACAGACGATCAAAGACATACATTCCCATGGAGACAGACGATCAAATACATACACTCCCATGGAGACAGACGATCAAAGACATACATTCCCATGGAGACAGACGATCAAAGACATACGTTCCCATGGAGACAGACGATCAAAGACATACGCTCCCATGGAGACAGACGATCAAAGACATACGTTCCCATGGAGACAGACGATCAAAGACATACATTCCCATGGAGACAGACGATCAATGACATAGTCTCCCATGGAGACAGAAGATCAAAGACATATGCTCCCATGGAGACAGACAATCAATGACATATGTTCCCATGGAGACAGACAATCAATGACATACGTTCCCATGGAGACAGAAGATCAAAGACATATGCTCCAATGTAGGCAGATGATCAATGACACGTTCCCATGGAGAGAGACGATCAAAGACATGGAAACACACACACACGCATACATGCACACACCAGTCAGTCAGTTGACATGTTAGAGTTATGAACCTTACACAACCTCTGTCGCCTTGGCTGACCCCTGGCCGTGCTGGTCAATCAATCAGGGAGAAAAGTGATGTCTTTCCCTGTAATGGGTCAGCGGGTCAGACGCGTGATCTATGGGGTACTGAATAGTGTAGCCTTGCTGTGGGACTTACTGGGTAAACTAAATCCCATTTGCCTCATTATCTGTCCTAGCCAGACCAGCCCAGCCCAGCCCAGGCCTCTTGTCTCCCTCTCACCGTAGGATGTGCTTGTTCTTGGTCTTAATGTTGTCGTCTTTGTTGTTGATTTTATCTCACTTTTTTGTTTCTTGTGGTCTTTCTTTCACATTCTCTCTCTCTCCCCCTCTCTCTTTCTTTCTCTCTCCCCCCTCTCTTTCTTTCTCTCTCTTCCCTCTCTCTGTCTCTCTCGCTCTCTCTGTTTCTCTCACTCTCTTTCTCTTTCACTGTCTCTGTCTCTCTCTTTCGGTCTCCCTTGCTCTCTGTCTCTCTCTCTCTCAATTCAATTTACACAATTTACACAATAATAGGGACATTTCAAATGTCATATTATGTCTATACATTGTTCTAATGATGTGCAGTCACTTCACCCCTACATCCATGTACAAATTACCTCGACTAACCTGTACACCCGCACATTGATACCGGTACCTCCTGTATAAAGCATCGTTATTGTTATTTTATTGTGTTACTTTTTATCTTTTTTTTTTACTTTAGTTTATTTGGTAAATATTTTCTTAACTCCTTCTTGAACTACACTGTTGGTTAATTGTAAGGGCTTGTAAGTAAGCATTTCATGGTAAGGTCTACAAATGTGACAGATAAAGTTAGATTTGATTTGATATGATGTGCAAAAGGGAAAATAAATCAACATAAATATAGGTTGCATTTACAATAGTGTTTGTTCTTCACTCGTTACCCTTTTCTTGTGGCAACCGGTCACAAATCTTGCTGCTGTGATGGCACAATGTGTTTTTTCACCCAATAGATATGGGAGTCTATCAAAATTGTATTTGTTTTCAAATTCTTTGTGGGTCCGGCAGGAGGTTAGGAAGTGCAGCTCAGTTTCCACCTCATTTTGTCGGCAGTGTGCACATAGCCTGTCTTCTCTTTGCCTACGGCGGCCTTTCTCAATAGCAAGGCTATGCTCACTGAGTCTGTACATATTCAAAGCTTTCCTTATTTTTGGATCAGTCAGTGGTCTCTCTCTCTCTCTTTCCTCCAAACCGGAGATGAGCTGAATGACTTATTAGAGTTTCCCTGATAAATCAATCTGATCATCAGTTGGGACTCTTGCATCATGAGTGTGAGAGAGACAGGAAATGTCCAAATATTTGACATTACTGATGACAGATGCATTCTCTACACTCATAATGAGCATGTATATGAGAGAGTGTGTGTGTGTGTGATTCCTACTGTGTTCTAAATGTGGTCTTTCACTTCTTTATGACTGCTCTCTTTTTCACCAGACACCTCCCACTATTCCCCTCAGCACGTGGTTTCTGATGACTCAGCTTGTTCTCTCTTAATGCGGGTGAGAACATCCATCTAGCATGTACATACATACTTTCCCCTCTCCCCTTAATATCCTCATGCTGGACCACGCTCTCTGGAGCGCAGCACAGCATTCCCACATGTAGGAATTCTGGACTTTCTCATGACTAATGTGTTCTTTGAACGCAGTCCATCACACACATGCTCATAGACAGGCACACGGGTACGTGAACACACACACACATAAACACACACACACACCAGTGGCTGTTGCTCGGCGACCATCCGGATCAGCCTCAGCAGGTGTTGTTGCTCCGGTGAATCGAGCTGTGACATCATGGCCGTCAGGTTGCCTAGGTGACGATGGATGGCATGGGGCTGTTTGGGGTAGACGGACGGCAGCACGCGTAGGAGCATGTGGTTACCTAGAGGGGGACGACACGGACAGAGAGGGTCTAGCTACATGGTGTACGTGACAACGGATTCAAGTCTCACCATTTGCTGTTAATATTCATTCCATGACGTTCATCCTTGAGAAAGAAAATGTAACATGTATAAATGCAAAAAATACACATAATGTGTACCAGAATCCTTCAATATTTGCCCAAGAGAAATTGACCTTTATATCTAAACCATCTTTAAATATCTCATGCATCTGCACAATGTCTTCTGTCTTCAATTAGTAGTTTTATTAGTAGCTTCATCTCTTATGACATTACATGAACACGAACAATGCCTTTTATGTTTACTTTGTAGCTAAATCATTAGGGATTGGCTGATGTCCCCACAGTAAAAGGGATTGGCTGATGTCCCCACAGTAAAGGGATTGACTGATGTCCCCACAGTAAAGGGGATTGGCTGATGTCCCCACAGTAAAGGGATAGACTGATGTCCCCACAGTAAAAGGGATTGGCTGATGTCCCCACAGTAAAGGGATTGACTGATGTCCCCACAGTAAAGGGATTGGCTGATGTCCCCACAGTAAAGGGGATTGGCTGATATCCCCACAGTAAAAGGGATTGGCTGATGTCCCCACAGTAAAGAGATTGGCTGATATCCCCACAGTAAAAGGGATTGGCTGATGTCCCCACAGTAAAGAGATTGACTGATGTCCCCACAGTAAAGAGATTGGCTGATATCCCCACAGTAAAAGGGATTGGCTGATGTCCCCACAGTAAAGAGTTTGGCTGATATCCCCACAGTAAAAGGGATTGGCTGATGTCCCCACAGTAAAAGGGATTGACTGATATCCCCACAGTAAAAGGATTGGCTGATGTCCCCACAGTAAAGGGATTGACTGATGTCCCCACAGTAAAAGGCTGGAGTTAATACAGTAGTATGAGTGGGGTAAACCTGGATGTGATTTACTCTTTGGGACAAAAACTGTGAAATTCCTACAGCATGACTGTGTCCAGCATGTTATTATTTTATTTTCAATGTCAAAGCACATCATCTAAAGGACATATGGACTTAGTGAGACCGAGAGAGAGAGAGGTGGGGGGTAGAGAACAATAGAGAAAAATATGTTGTCCTTTCATCTACTGTATAATAGTTTAAAACTGTTCTGCTATGGTAAAGTCAACACGTGTACTTCCTGCCTATAAAACTTGAACGAATTGGATTGAATTAATTACAAGGAGACCAAAATAGAGTGTCAGACTGAGAGAACGACAGGGTCATCTAGAAGCAATCCCTAGGTTCCTTCCTGGGACCATCCTATGAATGGAACACACACTGCGGAGGTGATTCTCATTTTGTGAATGGAGTTCTATTTGCAGTTGGCCCTCACTCTGATTGGCTAAGGAAACAGGTGGTACCACGGAGACATGGGATAATAAACATGGAACATTGGAAAACAGGAAGTAGTGAGAGTGCGAAAAACTGTGGGCCAGCAGTTTTCAATGTGTGTGTGTGTGTGTATGTGTGTGCATTGCTAGCTAGCGTTGCTACCTGCTACACAAGACTAATCTGATGGCCATAACTCCTATCAACGAGTTCAATGTCCTTGCCAACATCTGTCTACAGCTTACCTGGAATGGATTGATTTAAAATGACTTAAAATGTTAGCATTGACATTTACTAATTAGTTTAATGCATGACGATTGACTGTATTAAAAGGATTCACAAGGGGACACCTGACTGGCTGCACATCACTGTGCATGTTCTGTGGGCTTGTGCCTAGGTCATATATCAACAAGCCTAATGATAGACACTGGTAACTACACTGAGTGTACAAAACAATGGGAACACCTGCTCTTCCAAGTCATAAACTCAGCAAAAAAAGAAATGTTCTCTCACAGTCAACTGCCGTTTATTTTCAGCAAACTTTAACATGTGTAGATGTTTGTATAAACATAACAAGATTCAACAACTGAGAAATAAACTGAACAAGTTCCACAGACATGTGACTAACACAAATGGAATAATGTGTCCCTGAACAAAGGGGGGTCAAAAGTAACAGTCAGTATCTGGTGTGGCCACCAGCAGCATTAAGTACTGCAGTGCATCTCCTCCTCATGGACTGCACCAGATTTGCCAGTTCTTGCTCTGAGATGTTACCCCACTCTTCCACCAAGGCACCTGCAAGTTCCTGGACATTTCTGGGGGGAATGGCCCTAGCCCTCACCATCCGATCCAACAGGTCCCAGAGGTGCTCATTGGGATTGAGATCCAGGCTCTTCGCTGGCCATGGCAGAACACTGACATTCCTGTCTTGCAGGAAATCACGCACAGAACAAGCAGTATGGCTGGTGGCATTGTCATGCTGGAGGGTCATGTCAGGATGCGCCTACAATGACAACAAGCTCAGTCCGATGATGCTGTGACACATCGCCCCAGACCATGACGGACCCTCCACCTCTAAATCGATCCTGCTCCAGAGTACAGGCCTCGGTGTAACACTCATTCCTTCGACGATAAACGCGAATCCGACCATCACCCCTGGTGAGACAAAACCGCGACTCGTCAGTGAAGAGCACTTTTTGCCAGTCCTGTCTGGTCCAGCGACGGTGGGTTTGTGCCATTGGGTTTGTGCCATTGGAACACAGGAGTGATGGTTGCTGATAATGGGCCTCTGTACACCTATGTAGATATTCCATTAAAAATAAGCCATTTCCAGCTACAATAGTAATATAGAACATTAACAATGTCTATACTGTATTTCTGATTATTTTTTTATTTTTATTTTAATGGGAAAAAAAAGTGGTTTTCTCTCGAAAACAAGGACATTTCTAAGTGACCCCAAACTTTTGAACAGTACAGTACATGTCTATTGTCTACCTATGAGACAGAATCCACTGGGGTTATAAGAGGTTTGAGTCAACAACTGCAACGCTGCTGGACTTTTCACCCTCAACAGTTTCCGTATCAAGAATGGTCCACCATCCAAAGGACATCCAGCCAACTTAACACAACAGCGGGAGTGGGCCAGCATCCTTGTTGAACACTTTCGACAACTTGTAAAGTGATGTCCCGACGAATTGAGGCTGTTCTGAGGGCAAAAAGGCAACTCAATATTAGGAGGATATTCCCAAAATGGTAAAGGTGTACACGCTCTGGGTAGTACTGGGTAACATTTACACTGCCTCCCATGGCAACTCATCATCCAATAGATAACATTTACACTGCCTCCCATGGCAACTCATCGTCCAATAGATAACATTTACACTGCCTCCCATGGCAACTGTCTTTCTGCTGTGACCCTGTCTGTCTGCTGTGGCCCTGTCTGTCTGTTGTGACCTGTCTGTCTGTTGTGACATGTCTGTCTGCTGTGGCCTGTCTGTTTGCTGTGGCCCTGTCTGTCTGCTGTGGTCATGTCTGTCTGATGTGACCTGTCTGTCTGCTGTGGCCCTGTCTGTCTGTTGTGACCTGTCTGTCTGTTCTAACCTGTCTGTCTGCTGTGACCTGTCTGTCTGCTGTGGTCCTGTCTGTCTGCTGTGGCCCTGTCTGTCTGCTGTGACCCTGTCTGTCTGTTGTGACCTGTCTGTCTGCTGTGGCCTGTCTGTCTGCTGTGGCCCTGTCTGTCTTCTGTGACCTGTCTGTCTGCTGTGGCCCTGTCTGTCTGCTGTGGTCCTGTCTGTCTGCTGTGACCCTGTCTGTTGTGACCTGTCTATCTGCTGTGATAACATCACTAATACAACCCCAAGACAAATCAACAGAGCAACCGTCGCCAAGCAGCTGCTCAGTCCTTACAATATTCATTATTACATAGTCTTTGATGTTCCTACCTGACCCCCAGTCGCCTCCACAAACAAACACACACACACACACACACACACACACACACACACACACACACACACACACACACACACACACACACACACACACACACACACACACACACACACACACACACACACACACACACACACACACACACAACAGAGTAAGAAAAGCAGTAAGAGAGAGATGAGAGAGACATAAAGAGGGCGAGTTAGTGAGCATTCCTAAAGGTGAGAGAGAGAGAGAATTTATTGGTTTGTCGAGAGCAGAATGTTAAAACCAGGAGCCAGACGTCTGCAGAACCAGAGACCCATGGGAGATTTACGGTGCTTCCGTGTCCACCCATGTCTGAACACACTTAGTCCATGTGCCCTGAGGAGCGCACAAACAAACACACACACACACACACACACAAACACACACACACACAAACACACTAAAGCCATCTAGCAGTCTACCAGTCATCCATCTACGTCTTAGAGGGCAGTAAAACCATTAAAGACGACCACAACAAAACCAGAACCAGCCGCTCACATTAATAACAAGCCCTTTAACATGCCTGTCTAATGCTCCATCCCACCTCTCCACCCCACCTCCACCCCACCTCTCCTTCCCACTCAATTCAATTCAATTACAGATTTTAACAATCACTTTGGCACTAATTTCAGAACCTTGTGGTCATTTTTCAAAACTCTATAGACACAAAACTCAAAACGGTCTTCACTTGTAACACAGGCTGTCCAGTGTTCAAAACATTGCATTGTTCATTCATATCTTTATAGAAACCTTGCACTTGCAGAATCATTGTTTCAAATAACTCATTTATCATGAAATACCATATGAACATTCATTTAGATGAATGTTCACACACAAGATACCGATAGTTTCACTGTGTAGTTGTTCGTACAATCATTAAATATTAAGTATGTAAGTATGTGATACATGTTTCATTACATGTAAATACGTAAATACATCCCTGTAAAAGGACTAGTAGAGAGAATACTACAGACACAGTGGAATCATTGAACAAAATATGAAATGTATTGATGAAATACAATAAAATCACAAAAAACGAAAAACAGTTAAAAGGTCAACTGTAGTGTTCCTCACCTGACTTACTGTAAAAAGCAAAACAAAACATTGATTACTGTACTTCTATATTTCCATCAACTCTGTCTTGTGGATTTGGCCACAGGTTCTCATCCACATCACAATGGATGTTTTCATTAGCCAAACATCTTGGGAAGAATCTTCGGGCGAATCCAGGCCTGACACTGGTCTGCCGTGATGTCATTGCATGCGTCATCCATGGCCTAGAGAAGAGCGGTTTGTTCGTGAGGGCGCCTATCATATACCTTCCACCTGCATGTGGAGAAAAATTCCTCAATCGGGTTAAGGAAAGGAGAGCATGGGGGTAAGTAAAGGGTGGTAAATTATGGTTGGGCCTGAAACCATGCTTGCACCATTTGATTATATAGGTCACACCATCAGCTCTACAGACCTGATTTAGCTCATCAAGGAAGGTTACCTTCGAACAGCGAATCATGTGGCTGCCTGCAACTCAATATATAGAGTCTATAGAGTAGAGAGCTTTAGATGTTGTTCGACCAAACATTAGAACAGGCAAGATGAGTAATCTAAGCAACTTTGACCGTGGTATGATTGTTGATGCCACACATGGTGATTCCAGCATCTCAGAAACAGCTGCCTTCCTGGGATTTTTATGCACTACAGTCTCTAGAGTTTACAGAGAATGGTGCGATAAACAAAACACATTCAGTGAGCGGCAGTTCTGTGGGCAAAACACCTTGTTAATGAGAGAGGTCAGAGGAGAATGTCCAGACTCATTCAGGATAACAGAAAGGCCACAAACGCTCAAATAACAGCTGTTTAAAATAGTGGTGTGCAGAAGGGCATCTCTTAACGTACAACACCGTGAATAATTCAGGCTGTTGTGGAGGCAAAAGGGGGTCCTACCCAGAACTAGATAGGTGTACCTAATAAAGTGGCCGGTGAGTGTACAGTAATGTCAAATCTGAAAACATGGTCTGGAAAAGTGGTACATGGGACCATAGAAACAGTGTCTGATAAAGAATGATGATGAAATATTACATCCATAGATAATGTAGTCCAATTGGTTCATGTTCCACGGTAATTGGGGTCAATGGATCTCATTATCCTGAAACTTTCATGATCTAAACATGGAATATTGTTTGTCAGTTTCCATAAAACTATGCATTAAGAGTAACGCAACAGTTACTTATCATTTTGAGCAGTGGTATCAATTGATAGTTTGATCATTGTAATGAAATTAATAGACAGTCATTTCAGATGTAATGTGTTAATTGCATTTTGAAATGGTAATACTTTGATGTTAAGTTGTGTCATTTTGAACAGGTGATTTTAGTTCATTGAACAAATGATCTTAGATGTATGTGTATTGTATCCAAACAATTGGAAAAAGATAAAAGTTTTGAAGTTTTGCAAAATGTGCATTTTGATCATTGGTTTTGAGTTTTGTCTAGAGTTTTGAAAAATGACATCAAGGTTCCGAAATAAGTGCCAAAGTGATTGTAAAACAAGTAGGAAGGAGAGGTGAAGCGGGAGAGACAGGCATGTATGTTAAGACATTTTACCTTCTCTCTCTCATAACTTCTTGTGTGTGTGAGTCTTGGGCTGTGGGAGCTCCACTCAAAACACACAAGCCTGGCACCAGCCCCCAGCCCATCCTATCCTAGCTCTGTCCCGGCCTTAGCCCAGCCTATACCATGCCCCAGCCTGAGTTTCAATGTCACACACACACACACACACACACACACACACACACACACACACACACACACACACACACACACACACACACACACACACACACACACACACACACACACACACACACACACACACACACACACACACACACACACACACACACACACACACACACACACACACACACACAGCATGTTTCCTTTAGAGATATTAATAGTTCCGCTGTGTTCTTAGTCATTTTTTCATTGTTATGTTCTTAGCACTACATGCAGTCTCACTTACAGTAAGTCAAGGTGTCTTTTGCAATCTGTCAACCCCAGTCAAAATGCTGATACAGGGCCTAATAATTCTCTCTTTCGACAGCCTACACAGGAAAAAACACCCTAAACTCTAACAAGGACTGACCTTCTATTCTTTAGTAAACAAAGAAAACATTTCACAGCAGTCTTCCAGGACACTGCAGTCTGAATGAACATAAACACCTACAGTGGAGGCTAGAAGGGCATGTTAACACCTCACCACTGAGGTATGCTAATGATATTCTGGAAATGAACTGTGGGTGTACAGTACATTATGTAAATCTGGTAGCTACAGTACAGTGCCTTAGCCTCGTGCAGTGACGTCAAACCTAAGGTCAGTTGCCCCTGAAACAAATGTGTTGGCAGCAGGGCCTTCATACGATTAACTTCAGAGTGCTGGTGGTAGGAGCATAGTATCAAATGACAGGGTTGCTGGGACATGCTAGGGCCCATATCCTATAGGGCCCAGATCCCATAGGGCCCAGATCCCATAGGGTCCAGATCCCATAAGGCCCAGATCCCATAAAGCCCAGATCCCATAGGGCCCAGATCCCATAAAGCCCAGATTCCATAGGATCTAGATTCCATAGGGCCCATATCCCATAGGGTCCAGATCCCAACAAGGATCTGATGTCAATGTGATGCGATAACTGTATTTAATAAATCATAATTTATGATTCAAGAAACCTTGTTCATTGTATTGTGACCCTCCAGAAACAATGTCTAGCATCAGAAACATTAATACAGCATTGGGCCAAACATTAAACTCACTTCTATGGGAAGTGATTCTGCAGACTAGAACTATACTGAGCTCAGCAGAAACACGTGACTAGTGTGGTTTGGAGACTTTTATGATCCAAACATTTCAATGTGTATCCTATGGATTTCATGAATAATTTCACCCGGGACCTAGTCCATACCCTTATATGCATGTCCCATATATATCCGACATTGGAATTCCCATCTGAAAAAAACAACAACTTATTTTGGAATTTCAACATTTCTGTGTCTTGAGACTCCTATAAACACATGATATATATACTTTATATAGATAATATACATTGGAATGTTTGCTTTTTATTTTTTGTTCCCCTTTAACCTATGCTAGTCTGAATCACTATGCAGTAATGTTAACCTATGCTAGTCTGAATCACTATGCAGTAATGTTAACCTATGCTAGTCTGAATCACTACGCAGTAATGTTAACCTATGCTAGTCTGAATCACTACGCAGTAATGTTAACCTATGCTAGTCTGAATCACTATGCAGTAATGTTAACCTATGCTAGTCTGAATCACTACGCAGTAATGTTAACCTATGCTAGTCTGAATCACTACGCAGTAATGTTAACCTATGCTAGTCTGAATCACTACGCAGTAATGTTAACCTATGCTAGTCTGAATCACTACGCAGTAATGTTAACCTATGCTAGTCTGAATCACTACGCAGTAATGTTAACCTATGCTAGTCTGAATCACTATGCAGTAATGTTAACCTATGCTAGTCTGAATCACTATGCAGTAATGTTAACCTATGCTAGTCTGAATCACTACGCAGTAATGTTAACCTATGCTAGTCTGAATCACTACGCAGTAAAGTTAACCTATGCTAGTCTGAATCACTACGCAGTAATGTTAACCTATGCTAGTCTGAATCACTACGCAGTAATGTTAACCTATGCTAGTCTGAATCACTACGCAGTAAAGTTAACCTATGCTAGTCTGAATCACTACGCAGTAATGTTAACCTATGCTAGTCTGAATCACTACGCAGTAATGTTAACCTATGCTAGTCTGAATCACTACGCAGTAATGTTAACCTATGCTAGTCTGAATCACTACGCAGTAATGTTAACCTATGCTAGTCTGAATCACTACGCAGTAATGGTAACCTATGCTAGTCTGAATCACTACGCAGTAATGTTAACCTATGCTAGTCTGAATCACTACGCAGTAATGTTAACCTATGCTAGTCTGAATCACTACGCAGTAATGTTAACCTATGCTAGTCTGAATCACTACGCAGTAATGTTAACCTATGCTAGTCTGAATCACTATGCAGTAATGTTAACCTATGCTAGTCTGAATCACTATGCAGTAATGTTAACCTATGCTAGTCTGAATCACTACGCAGTAATGTTAACCTATGCTAGTCTGAATCACTACGCAGTAATGTTAACCTATGCTAGTCTGAATCACTATGCAGTAATGTTAACCTATGCTAGTCTGAATCACTACGCAGTAATGTTAACCTATGCTAGTCTGAATCACTACGCAGTAATGTTAACCTATGCTAGTCTGAATCACTACGCAGTAATGTTAACCTATGCTAGTCTGAATCACTACGCAGTAATGTTAACCTATGCTAGTCTGAATCACTACGCAGTAATGTTAACCTATGCTAGTCTGAATCACTATGCAGTAATGTTAACCTATGCTAGTCTGAATCACTACGCAGTAATGTTAACCTATGCTAGTCTGAATCACTACGCAGTAATGTTAACCTATGCTAGTCTGAATCACTACGCAGTAATGTTAACCTATGCTAGTCTGAATCACTACGCAGTAATGTTAACCTATGCTAGTCTGAATCACTACGCAGTAATGTTAACCTATGCTAGTCTGAATCACTACGCAGTAATGTTAACCTATGCTAGTCTGAATCACTACGCAGTAATGTTAACCTATGCTAGTCTGAATCACTACGCAGTAATGTTAACCTATGCTAGTCTGAATCACTACGCAGTAATGTTAACCTATGCTAGTCTGAATCACTACGCAGTAATGTTAACCTATGCTAGTCTGAATCACTACGCAGTAATGTTAACCTATGCTAGTCTGAATCACTACGCAGTAATGTTAACCTATGCTAGTCTGAATCACTACGCAGTAATGTTAACCTATGCTAGTCTGAATCACTACGCAGTAATGTTAACCTATGCTAGTCTGAATCATTATGCAGTAATGGTAACCTATGCTAGTCTGAATCACTATGCAGTAATGGTAACCTATGCTAGTCTGAATCACTACGCAGTAATGTTAACCTATGCTAGTCTGAATCACTATGCAGTAATGTTAACCTATGCTAGTCTGAATCACTACGCAGTAATGTTAACCTATGCTAGTCTGAATCACTATGCAGTAATGTTAACCTATGCTAGTCTGAATCACTATGCAGCAATGTTAACCTATGCTAGTCTGAATCACTACGCAGTAATGTTAACCTATGCTAGTCTGAATCACTATGCAGTAATGTTAACCTATGCTAGTCTGAATCACTATGCAGTAATGTTAACCTATGCTAGTCTGAATCACTATGCAGTAATGTTAACCTATGCTAGTCTGAATCACTATGCAGTAATGTTAACCTATGCTAGTCTGAATCACTACGCAGTAATGTTAACCTATGCTAGTCTGAATCACTATGCAGTAATGTTAACCTATGCTAGTCTGAATCACTATGCAGCAATGTTAACCTATGCTAGTCTGAATCACTACGCAGTAATGTTAACCTATGCTAGTCTGAATCACTATGCAGTAATGTTAACCTATGCTAGTCTGAATCACTATGCAGCAATGTTAACCTATGCTAGTCTGAATCACTATGCAGCAATGTTAACCTATGCTAGTCTGAATCACTACGCAGTAATGGTAACCTATGCTAGTCTGAATCACTACGCAGTAATGTTAACCTATGCTAGTCTGAATCACTACGCAGTAATGGTAACCTATGCTAGTCTGAATCACTACGCAGTAATGTTAACCTATGCTAGTCTGAATCACTACGCAGTAATGTTAACCTATGCTAGTCTGAATCACTACGCAGTAATGTTAACCTATGCTAGTCTGAATCACTACGCAGTAATGTTAACCTATGCTAGTCTGAATCACTATGCAGTAATGTTAACCTATGCTAGTCTGAATCACTACGCAGTAATGTTAACCTATGCTAGTCTGAATCACTACGCAGTAATGTTAACCTATGCTAGTCTGAATCACTACGCAGTAATGTTAACCTATGCTAGTCGGAATCACTATGCAGTAATGTTAACCTATGCTAGTGTGAATCACTCACACAACTAGCCTAAAGGAGCTCAGCTGAGGTCAACATTCAGCACTACTGGATGGACGGCTGTAAAGACGCTGTTTAAACAACACAAAGAACAGCTGTAAAGAGCCACTGTTTAAACAACACAGTAAAGAACAGCTGTAAAGACACGCTGTTTAAACAACACAGTAAAGAACAGCTCTGTAAAGAGCCAATGTTTAAACAACACAATAAAGAACAGCTGTAAAGAGCCACTGTTTAAACAACACAGTAAAGAACAGCTTTAAAGAGCCACTGTTTAAACAACACAATAAAGAACAGCTGTAAAGACACGCTGTTTAAACAACACAATAAAGAACAGCTGTAAAGAGACGCTGTTTAAACAACACAGTAAAGAACAGCTGTAAAGACACGCTGTTTAAACAACACAATAAAGAACAGCTGTAAAGAGCCGCTGTTTAAACAACACAATAAAGAACAGCTGTAAAGAGCCGCTGTTTAAACAACACAGTAAAGAACAGCTGTAAAGAGCCGCTGTTTAAACAACACAGTAAAGAACAGCTGTAAAGACACGCTGTTTAAACAACACAATAAAGAACAGCTGTAAAGAGCCGCTGTTTAAACAACACAATAAAGAACAGCTGTAAAGAGCCGCTGTTTAAACAACACAGTAAAGAACAGCTGTAAAGAGCCGCTGTTTAAACAACACAGTAAAGAACAGCTGTAAAGACACGCTGTTTAAACAACACAAAGAACAGCTGTAAATAGACGCTGTTTAAACAACACAGTAAAGAACAGCTGTAAAGAGCCGCTGTTTAAACAACAAAGTAAAGAACAGCTGTAAAGACACACTGTTTAAACAACACAATAAAGAACAGCTGTAAAGAGCCGCTGTTTAAACAACACAGTAAAGAACAGCTGTAAAGAGCCGCTGTTTAAACAACACAGTAAAGAACAGCTGTAAAGAGCCGCTGTTTAAACAACACAGTAAAGAACAGCTGTAAAGACACGCTGTTTAAACAACACAAAGAACAGCTGTAAAGAACCACTGTTTAAACAACACAGTAAAGAACAGCTGTAAAGAGCCACTGTTTAAACAACACAATAAAGAACAGCTGTAAAGACACGCTGTTTAAACAACACAATAAAGAACAGCTGTAAAGAGACGCTGTTTAAACAACACAGTAAAGAACAGCTGTAAAGACACGCTGTTTAAACAACACAATAAAGAACAGCTGTAAAGAGCCGCTGTTTAAACAACACAGTAAAGAACAGCTGTAAAGAGCCGCTGTTTAAACAACACAGTAAAGAACAGCTGTAAAGACACGCTGTTTAAACAACACAATAAAGAACAGCTGTAAAGAGACGCTGTTTAAACAACACAAAGAACAGCTGTAAATAGACGCTGTTTAAACAACACAATAAAGAACAGCTGTAAAGAACCGCTGTTTAAACAACACAGTAAAGAACAGCTGTAAAGAGCCGCTGTTTAAACAACACAGTAAAGAACAGCTGTAAAGACACGCTGTTTAAACAACACAATAAAGAACAGCTGTAAAGAGCCGCTGTTTAAACAACACAATAAAGAACAGCTGTAAAGACACGCTGTTTAAACAACACAAAGAACAGCTGTAAATAGACGCTGTTTAAACAACACAGTAAAGAACAGCTGTAAAGAGCCGCTGTTTAAACAACACAGTAAAGAACAGCTGTAAAGACACGCTGTTTAAACAACACAGTAAAGAACAGCTGTAAAGAGCCGCTGTTTAAACAACACAGTAAAGAACAGCTGTAAAGAGCCGCTGTTTAAACAACACAATAAAGAACAGCTGTAAAGAGCCGCTGTTTAAACAACACAGTAAAGAACAGCTGTAAAGAGCCGCTGTTTAAACAACACAGTAAAGAACAGCTGTAAAGACACGCTGTTTAAACAACACAATAAAGAACAGCTGTAAAGAGACGCTGTTTAAACAACACAAAGAACAGCTGTAAATAGACGCTGTTTAAACAACACAATAAAGAACAGCTGTAAAGAACCGCTGTTTAAACAACACAGTAAAGAACAGCTGTAAAGAGCCGCTGTTTAAACAACACAGTAAAGAACAGCTGTAAAGACACGCTGTTTAAACAACACAATAAAGAACAGCTGTAAAGAGCCGCTGTTTAAACAACACAATAAAGAACAGCTGTAAAGACACGCTGTTTAAACAACACAAAGAACAGCTGTAAATAGACGCTGTTTAAACAACACAGTAAAGAACAGCTGTAAAGACACGCTGTTTAAACAACACAATAAAGAACAGCTGTAAAGAGCCGCTGTTTAAACAACACAATAAAGAAAAGCTGTAAAGAGCCGCTGTTTAAACAACACAGTAAAGAACAGCTGTAAAGAGCCGCTGTTTAAACAACACAGTAAAGAACAGCTGTAAAGACACGCTGTTTAAACAACACAAAGGACAGCTGTAAATAGACGCTGTTTAAACAACACAGTAAAGAACAGCTGTAAAGAGCTGCTGTTTAAACAACACAGTAAAGAACAGCTGTAAAGACACGCTGTTTAAACAACACAATAAAGAACAGCTGTAAAGAGACGCTGTTTAAACAACACAAAGAACAGCTGTAAATAGACGCTGTTTAAACAACACAATAAAGAACAGCTGTAAAGAACCGCTGTTTAAACAACACAGTAAAGAACAGCTGTAAAGAGCCGCTGTTTAAACAACACAGTAAAGAACAGCTGTAAAGAGCCACTGTTTAAACAACACAGTAAAGAACAGCTGTGTAGATACCGTACATAATAATTAAGAGGCATGAAATAACATGACTTATGATATGCATTCAAAACTCAGATCCTCCTCCATACACATATAGGGCTTTCTTGCATGCACACACACTCGCTCTCTGTCTCATGTGGTTAGAGCAGTATACATCATGTGTTTCCTGTTGGTGTAATATAGACCTCAGGTAGGCTCCATAAAGGCGGCTTGGTAACCACATCTGTACACACACACACAACACGTGAGGAACATTTTACCCCTCTCTCTCTCTCTCGCTCTCTCTCTCGCTCTCTCTCTCTGTGTGTCTTTCTCAATCTCCCCCAGTCACTTCTCTGTTAAATTGTGTGTTAGCAGGTCAAAGATAGGAAGGTCACTTCCCCTCTCCCATGTGTTATTAAATAAAGAAAGTGCTTTCATGTTTTTTAAAGACCTCATGCCCTTGGTGCTACGCTGTGTTTAAAGCCCAAGGTAGCACGTCCACCCGCTTGCCTCAGAGAAAGACAGACATAATGGGGAAGGGAGAAAGACAGAGGCAGCAGGAGAGAGGGCATGTGGGGGTGGCAGGGGTGGAGGCAAATCCTTAAAAATCCCATGAGGGAGTAATTACGCCATCCCCACTGAATACACACATGCGCGCACACACACACACACACACACACACACAAACACACACACACACACACACACACACACACATACACATACACACGTTGAGTCAGTTGGGAAAATAAATAAATAAACAAAAGTGAGAGCGAGAACAATATCCCCATTTAGAAGCCCCTAAAGTCTGGGTTCCATTCACCCCTACCTCCCCCACACACACACACACACCCATAGCCTACCCCCCCCCCCCCCTCCCATCCCCCCACATCCACACCCGGCATATGCTACCTCCAACGAAGAATTACTCACTGCCTAGCTCCACTGGCTGTGCTGGACTCTCTCTCTGTGTGTGTGTGTGTGTGTGTGTGTGTGTATGTGTGACATTGAGACTCAGGCTGGGGCATGGTATAGGCTGGGCTAAGGCTGGGACAGAGCTAGGATAGGATGGGCTGGGGGCTGGTGCCGGGCTTGGCTGTGTACTGGGCTGTGCAGAACTAGGGGTAGGATCTGAGTGTGTTTATATAGCCCAGGCAAACCCGCTCTCTGGCCCATTCCCTCTAAGCCAGAGAATACAACCCTACCAGGACCGCTGGCAAGGGATTGTTTAGCATTTAACAAGAGAGAGAGAGAAAGAGAGAGCGAGACAGAGAAAGAGAGAGAAAACAGAGAGCGATAGAGAGTCAGAAAGAGAACATACACATATAGAGGAAGCCAGAGAGATAGAGTGGTCAACAGGGACACATAGGAGGAAAGATAGAGATTGAAAGAAAGAGAAAGAGGTCGAGAGAGAGAGAGAGAAAGAAAGAGTCAAAGAAATAGGTCTGAGATATTAAACACACAATCCCATTTACCTCTCTCTCAACATACTCACACACATTGTGAGACAGAGAGAAAGCAGACAAAACTCACCACACAAAGTCTCTGACAGATAGATAGACCTCAACACAGACAGACAGACGGACAGCAAGCAGCATGTTTCTGTGGCGGCTCCCCCAGGCAGCGTGTCTGGTGTTGGTGTGTGTGTCGCTGACTCTTGGGTACGAAGACGATATAGAGGTGAACTATGGTGACAGCTACTACAACGAGATCACAGAGGGAGAGCCACTGGAGCGTAAGTCAAGTGTGTGTGTGTGTGTGTGTGTGTGTGTGTGTTTGTGTGTGTGTGAGAGCTCTGAATGCTGAGCAAGGAATATGTCTCATGTTCTATGGGATTAACCCATCATTGTTTCTGTCCATGCTTTTGGCATGTCGATGGCCCAACGGTTCCTTAGCCTCTCATACTAGGCTTTATAATATATGAAATGTGTTAAGCTTTTAAATACATCTGTGATGTTCATTTGTGGAACAACAAGTTCATCAACAATTTGAACTGAATGAAACAGACCGTCTCAGTGTGTTTGTCTCAAGTAGGATTTTCACGTAACATTAGTGAATTGACTTCGTTCAGTCACAGCCCACTGAATGCCAGTCATGATTGAAGGAAGGTTTTAGTGTCAGGCTTGTTCATGACTTAAATCAGCTGGTCAAAAAGTCCAGAAATGGAGTTAGCTTTTAGAAATCTGCATGTTAAAAAACACATTTTGCCTGCGTTTTAAATTGAAAGACAACAATGTTTTTTGCTTCAATAGAGTGATATTGGGCAAGGCAACTGAAGTTATTCATCAAACAAAATAAATGTATGCAAAGCCTTCCACAGAACAGAGCTTAGATTTCATCAGATGACATTAGAAATCCAACGCTAGTTGGTTAGCAGCCACTCATCAGTAAATTAGCTTAGAATGAAAGAGCAAGGTCTTTTTTTTTATAGCAAAAACGATGCATGGCCTTCAGATTTCTTATGTTTACCACAGAAAAAATGTCTTATCCGAGTGAAGAAGTGAAACTGAATCACTAGATCTGCGTTTTGATATTTCTTCTGCGTTAGTTTTATTTTTCTCTGTGAAAATGACGAATTCTGCGTTAAGGCAACCCCTGTATCTTCAGACATCTGTATGGCTGTGTTCAGCCAGTGTGTGTGTCCAGATATCATACTAAAAGAGTTTGATTTTAGAATCATTGTGCTCTGTTTGTGTGGGTTATAAAAGTATGTCTAGATGTACTCCGTCCAGTGTTGGTCTTTGTCAAGTTATTCGTCTCTGGATATGACGCGCAAAGACTAATCATAGAGAGTGTGAGCACTGACTGTGTTAGTGCTGAGCACATCTGGACATGTTCCCTCTCTTCTCTCTCTTCTCCTCTCTTTTCTCTTGCTTTTATTTTCTCCTCTCTTTTCTCTTCTCTCTCTTCTCCTCTCCTCTCTTCTCCTCCCTCCTCTCTTTTCGCTCTCTTCTCCTCTCCTCTCTTCTCCTCCCTCCTCTCTTTTCTCTCTCTTCTCCTCTCTTCTCTTCTCCTCCCTCCTCTCTTTTCTCTCTCTTCTCACTCTTCTCCTCTCTTTTCTATTCTCTCTCTTCTCCTCTCTTTTCTCTTCTCTCTCTTCTCCTCTCTTCTTTCTCTTCTCCTCCCTCCTCTCTTTTCTCTCTCTTCTCACTCTTCTCCTCTCTTTTCTCTCTTTTCTCTTCTCTCTCTTCTCCTCTCTTTTCTCTTCTCTCTCTTCTCCTCTCTTTTCTCTTCTCTCTCTTCTCCTCTCTTTTCTCTTCTCTCCTCTCTCCTCTTTTCTCTCTTTTCTCTTCTCTCTCTTCTCACTCTTCTCCTCTCTCTCTTCTGTTCTCTCTCTTCTCTTCTCTTTTCTCTTCTCTCTCTTCTCACCCTTCTGGGTTATAAAGCAACATACATTTGGGAATCACTGATCTAGCTGTGCTCTGTCAGTCAATCTATCTCCAGTAGTTGTGGCTGAGGGAGTGTTTCTCAAAGTGTTCTGTCAGTATTGGCTGGGAAAGTCTGGGCAGAGATGTTCTCTGTCAGAGAGTAAGTTGAGCGAGAGGAGACCGGAGCTTTTAGCCTCCTATTGGGAAAAGACCATTATGAATGACTGGTCATTGATCAAAGAAATACTATTTAATTGGGAAATTCTTCTCTCAGCTATTTCGGAAGGCAGGCTCCCCTCTCTGTGTGTGTGTGTGTGTGTGTGTGCGTGTGTGTGTGTGTGTGTGTGTGTGTGTGTGTGTGTGTGTGTGTGTGTGTGTGTGTGTGTGTGTGTGTGTGTGTGTGTGTGTGTGTGTGTGTGTGTGTGTGTGTGTGTGTGTGTGTGTGTGTGTGTGTGTGTGTGTGTGTGTGTGTGTGTGTCGTGTGTGTGTATGCTTGGTACTCATACAGAAAACCATAACCAACAGTACATTTGCTCAGGGCAGTTTGTAATGTGATTTTACATGACTGAAGATGAAGTGGCCCAAACAAACACTGGAGAGTAACATAACATATTACCACACCAGAGAAAGACACTGTGACAATAACTCAAATTGCCAGGATACAGGACACGGAAAGAGAAAGAGAAGGACAGAGCGGGAATAGATTGATACTGTTTCAAGCAAAGGGAAAGAAAAAAGTAGTTGGATGGAGAAAGGGACAATCTAAGAGAGAGATGGACAGTTTGCAGGAGAAAGGGACAATCTAAGAGAGAGCTGGACAGTTGGATGGAGAAAGGGACAATCTAAGAGAGAGATAGACAGTTTTCAGGAGAAAGGGACAATCTAAGAGAGAGATGGACAGTTTGCAGGAGAAAGGGACAATCTAAGAGAGAGCTGGACAGTTTGCAGGAGAAAGGGACAATCTAAGAGAGAGATGGACAGTTTGCAGGAGAAATTGGACAATCTGAGAGAGAGCTGGACGGTTGGATGGAGAAATTGGACAATCTGAGAGAGCGATGGACAGTTTTCAGGTGAAAGGGACAATCTAAGAGAGAGATAGACAGTTTGCAGGACAAAGGGACAATCTGAGAAACAGAGATGGACAGGTTGCAGGACAAAGGGACAATCTAAAGGAGAGATGGACAGTTTACAGGAGAAAGGGACAATCTAAGAGAGAGATAGACAGTTTTCAGGAGAAAGGGACAATCTAAGAGGGAGATGGACAGTTTTCAGGAGAAAGGGACAATCTAAGAGAGAGATTGACAGTTTTCAGGAGAAAGGGACAATCTAAGAGAGAGATGGACAGTTTGCAGGACAAAGGGACAATCTGAGAAACAGAGATGGACAGGTTGCAGGACAAAGGGACAATCTAAAGGAGAGATGGACAGTTTACAGGAGAAAGGGACAATCTAAGAGAGAGATGGGCAGTTTACAGGAGAAATTGGACAATCTGAGTGAGAGCTGGACGGTTGGATGGAGAAATTGGACAATCTGAGAGAGCGATGGACAGTTTTCAGGTGAAAGGGACAATCTAAGAGAGAGATTGACAGTTTTCAGGAGAAAGGGACAATCTAAGAGAGAGGTTAACAGTTTTCAGGAGAAAGGGACAATCTGAGAGAGAGATGGACAGTTTGCAGGAGAACGGGACAATCTAAGAGAGAGATGGACGTTGGATGGATGTAAGGGACAATCTGAGAGACAGAAATGGACAGTTTGCAGGAGAAATTGGACAATCTGAGAGAGAGAGATGGACAGTTTACAGGCAAAATGGACAATCTAAGAGAGAGATGGACAGTTGGCAGGAGAAAGGATAGGAAGTGAATGATTATTGAGACATCTCAGTGTTGACTTAAAATGTATGAATAAAAAGCTCTCTAACATACCCAACCTCTCCTTCCCACTCAATTAAATGTAATTCAATTCAATTGAGTGGGAAGGAGAGGTGGAGCAGTTCATACAGGCATGTATGTTAGATGGCTTGTATTCATTCATTTAACTTCCTCTCTCTCTCTCTCTCTTGTTCTCTCTCTCCTCTCTCTCTCTCTCTCCTCTCTCTCTCTCTCTTTCTCTATTTCTTTCTCCCTCTCTCAGCCACAGCTACCCCAGCCCCAGGACCCTGTAAGGCTACAGACATGACTAAATGGGACAAGCTCTTCTCCATGCTGGAGAACTCTCAGATGAGGGAGAACATGCTTCTGCAGTTCTCCGATGACATCATCAAGGTGGAATTGGGGTCACTGCGTGGAGAGATGCTAAGGTTGGTTTTTGAGAAGAAAGTCTGTGCTATGTATATGAACTTATATAAAGACAAAAGTTTGTCATTCAAGGGTTTTTCTTAAGTTTTACTATTTTCTACATTGTAGAATAAGAGTGAAGATATCAAAACTATGATATAACACATATGGAATTATGTAGTAACCAAAAAAGTGTTAAACAAGTCAAAATACATTTTAGATTTTAGATTCTTCAAAGTAGCCACCATTTGCCTTGATGACAACTTTGCACACTCTCAGCATTCTCTCAACCAGCTTCACCTGGAATGATTTTCCAAAAGTCTTGAAGGAGTTCCCACATATGCTGAGCACTTGTCAGCTGCTTTTTCTTCACTCTGCGGTTGAACTCATCCCAAATCATCTCAATTGGGTTGAGGTTGGATGATTGTGGAGGCCAGATCATCTGGTGCAGCACTCCATCACTCTCCTTCTTGGTCAAATAGCCCTTGCACATCCAGGAAGTGTGTTGGGTCATTGTCCTGTTGAAAAGAAAATGGTAGTCCCACTAAGCTCAAACAAGATGGGATGGTGTATCGCTGCAGAATGCTGTGGTAGCATGCTGGTTAAGTGTGCCTTGAATTATAAATAAATCACTGACAGTGGAACCAGCAAAACACCCCAACACCATCACACCTACTCCTACATGCTTCACGGTGGGAACCACACATGAAGATATCATCTGTCCACCTACTCTGCATCTCATTAAAAAATATATTTCTAATTTGGACTCATCAGAACAAAAGACAGATTTCCACCAGTCTAATATCCATTGCTCGTGCTTGTTTGGCCTAAGCAAGTCTCTTATTATTATTGGTGTCCTTTAGTAGTGGTTTCTTTGCAGAAATTCGACCATGAAGGCCTGATTCATGCAGTCTCCTCTGAACAATTGATGTTGCGATGTTACTTGAACTCAGTGAAGTATTTTTTGGGCTGCAATTTCTGAGACTGGTAACTCTAATGAACGTATCCTCTGCAGCAGAGGTAACTCTGGGTATTCCTTTCCTGTGGCGGGCCTTATGAGAGCCAGTTTCATCATAGCGCTTGATGGTTTTTGCGACTGCACTTGAAGAAACTTTAAAAGTTCTTGACATTTTCTGGATTGACTGACCTTCATGTATTTCTCTGTGTATATTTGAGCTATTCTTGCCATAATATGGACTTGGTCTTTTACCAAATATATCATATCATTCTGTATACCACCTTTACCTTGTCACAACACAACTTATTGTCATCAAACGCATTAAGGAAAGAAATTCCACAAATTAAACAAGGCACATCTGTGAATTGAAATGGATTCCAGGTGACTACCTCGTGAAACTGGTTTAGAGAATAAGAAGAGTGTGCAAAGCTGTCATCAAGGAAACGGGTGGCATCTCAAATATAAAATATATTTTGATTTGTTTAACACTTTTTTGCTTACTACATGATTCCATATGTGTATTTCATAGTTTGATGTCTTCACTATTATTCTACAATGTAGAAAATAGTAAAACTAAAGAAAAACACTTGAATGAGTAGGTGTGTCCAAACTTTTGACTGGTACTGTATATATACTGAACAAAAATATAAACGCAACATGTAAAGTGTTGGTCCCATGTTTCATGATCTGAAATAAAAAAATCCCATACATTTTCCATACCCACAAAAAGCTTATTTATCGCCAAATGTGTTTACATCCCTGTTAGTGTGCATTTCTTCTTTGCCAAGATAATCTATCCACCAGACAGGTGTGGCATATCAAGAAGCTGATTGAACAGCATGATCATTACACAGGTGCACCTTGTGCTGGGGAGTATTTCTGTCTGTAATAAAACTATTTTGTGGCGAAAAACTCATTCTGGCTCCCCAGTGGGTGAATCCTTCTCCCAAGTGGGTGAGCTTATGCCCTCCTAGGCCCACCCATGGCTGTGCCCTGCCTAATGAGTCTAATGTGCCTAATACATTTATTTAAATTGACGGATTTCCTTATGAACTGTAACTCATGTTGCGCTTATTTTTTTGTTCATTATAAATGGAACTCTCAGCCAATGGATCATAACCAGCAATCCGAAATCGACCTTTACCTCCCTAACCTCTGTACACCTGTGTATATCTGACAGGAGTCCATGTGGAATTGGGCGTAAGAAACTACTGGTGCAGTTGGCTAGCTTGGCTCCCATGTGTACTGTACTTCCTGGTCTCTGATGTAATCCCTCTCTAATCCTTCTTCTCCTCACCACAGGTTCGTGGCTCAGTACGGAGGGGCCTGTGGCGTTGCGGTGGAGACCGCTGGGCGGAGGATGTCCATGCAGATGGAGGCTCGCCTCAGGGAGAGCATGGAGCATCTCAGACAGGATCGAAGCACTGATGCTGTGAATTCAGCTGGGAATAGCCATCAGGAAAAGCTGTTACAGCAGCTTCTAACTGAAGTGAGGACACAGGCTATCCAACTTATCAAGCTGGAAAACATCTGCCTGAGTAATCCAGAGGCTAAGGGGGAAAACTTGCAGCAGGAAGTGGCATCAGCAGAGATGCTGGTTGCCGTGGTGACAGAGCTGGCGAAGACGAGGGCAGTGCTAGAACTCGCGCTCAAGTCGGCACAGCAACGACACCTGCCTGCAGGTGAGAACACCACTTCCTGTGTCCCTGTCTATACATCCTGCCATCCTTTACATTAGTGGTCCTCAACCAGGGGGCACTAGTACTGACCTATCCACATGGGGAACTTGACCCAACCAGGGGTACAAGCAGCTTACCTATCCACATGGGGAACTTGACCCAACCACGGGCACTAGTACCAGACCTATCCACATGGGGAACTTGGCCCAACCAGGGGCACTAGTAATGACCTATCCACATGGGGAACTTGACCCAACCAGGGGCACTAGTAATGACCTATCCACATGGGGAACTTAACCAAACCAGGGGCACTAGTAATGACCTATCCACATGGGGAACTTGACCCAACCAGAGGCACTAGTACCTAACCTATCCACATGGGGAACTTGACCCAACCAGGGGCACTAGCAGCTTACCTATCCACATGGGGAACTTGACCCAACCAGGGGCACTAGTACCAGACCTATCCACATAGGGAACTTGACCCAACCAGGGGCACTAGTACCAGACCTATCCACATGGGGAACTTGACCCAACCAGGGGCACTAGTACCAGACCTATCCACATGGGGAACTTGACCCAACCAGGGGCACTAGTACCAGACCTATCCACATGGGGAACTTAACCCAACCAGGGGCACTAGTACCAGACCTATCCACATGGGGAACTTGAAAAGACTCATGAGACAGTAGACTTACTGGTAAACTGCACATGAGGGGGTATTTTAGTGGTACTCTAGGCAGAGCAACATGTATTTGGTGGTACAGTAACCAGTTGGTGGTACAGTAACCAGGTTGACAAGCCCTGCTCTACATAATGTAGAAGATGTTTAGACACCATCAGGTAATACAGCACTCCTCTCACCAGACATCCCTCCCAGGCAATGTGATCCTTAACAACCCATCATTCTTGAAAGAATGAAAATAGGAAATATATACTTAGAGAGTATGAATATAAACAACAATTCTGGTAAATTTTTCTTAAAAATGAATAATAAAATCGATTCTTACTAGAGTGCCTTTCCATGTTCCAAGCCCAGTCTCTGCATCTGAAATACACCCACAGGCCATGTTCAGACCTCTACCTACTTACTCTGTTGAAATTCAATCAAAAACAAAATGAGTTTGAGGACCTACAATAAGCCCAGAGAGCAACAAGGCTATTGTTCTATAAAGAGGAGTCTCTCTAAATCATGTCTGTTCATATATATATAGCCGCTAGGTCTTTCAGTGAGCCAGCTCCAGCTCCCAGTATTAATCAGATAGAACTTCAATGCTTTTTACATTGCACACACGCACACACACACACACCGTCTATATCATCCGCCCTGTAAACCTGGATACTGAGCAGAAGGAGGTATAATCATTAGCAGGTCGACAAAGCAACCACAGCAAAACACCCTGGGAAGCAGAACCAGATGGGAACGTTTACCCCCGGAGAGAAACCTGAGACAAATGTAACGTCAACATTTAGGGTCTGGTAGGAGGAGTCTCAGTGTCATAACCTAGCTATCAGAATGCTGCTGCAGAGAGAGGGGAAAGGGAGCTGTCCACACTGATTCAAAACCCACTTAGTCATACACACAGAAACACACACACACACACACACACACACACACACACACACACACACACACACACACACACACAGGCTTACTTGCAAATTAAAGAGTGGGTTGTGTGATAAGAAACAGACATGGTGAGCATACAGTTTACTCTTTCATCGCCTAAAGGAGAGAGAGAGAGAGGGAGAGAGAGAGAGAGAGAGAGAGAGAGAGAGAGAGAGAGAGAGAGAGAGAGAGAGAGAGAGAGAGAGAGAGAGAGAGAGAGAAAAAAACGACTACGCCCGCCGAGTGGGAAAAGACAAGGACAAACTTTTGGTCTATGACATCATTACCACTGACCGCAGCCTGAACCTCAAACACCCTCTCTGTACTCTGATCACACCATGGTCTACCGCTCAAATACCAAACTGCTCCATTGGCATGACTGTTAGAGGTTCAACCATAGAGATCCTTGGCATGACTGTTAAAGGTTCAACCATAGAGATCCTTGGCACGACTGTTAAAGGTTCAACCATAGAGATCCTTGGCACAACTGTTAAAGGTTCAACCATAGAGATCCTCCTATACAGTATATATATAATTCTATAGTCATTCATATTGGGTAGAACAATGTCGCTAACGGAGATCTCTCACAGGGATAATAAAATAATCTGGTTACATAACAAAAATGTGTAGCAGTGGGGTTAGGGTTAGGGGTGGGGTTAGGGGTGGGGTTAGGGTTAGGGGTGGGGTTAGGGTTAGGTGTCAGGGTAGCCTAGTGGTTAGAGCGTTGGACTAGTAACCGGAAGGTTGCGAGTTCAAACCCCCGAGCTGACAAGGTACAAATCTGTCGTTCTGCCCCTGAACAGGCAGTTAACCCACTGTTCCCAGGCCGTCATTGAAAATAAGAATGTGTTCTTAACTGACTTGCCTGGTTAAATAAAGGTACAAATAAAAATTTTTTAAAAAAGGGTTAGGGTTAGGGGTAGGGTTAGGGGTAGGGTTAGGGGTAGGGTTAGGTGTAGGGTTAGGGTTAGGGGTAGGGTTAGGGTTAGGGGTAGGGTTAGGTGTAGGTGTAGGGTTAGGGTTAGGGGTAGGGTTAGGTGTAGGTGTAGGGTTAGGGGTAGGGTTAGGTGTAGGGTTAGGGGTAGGGTTAGGGGTAGGTGTAGGGTTAGGGGTAGGGTTACGGGTAGGGTTAGGGGTAGGCTTAGGGGTGGGGTTATGGTTAGGGGTAGGGGTGGGGTTAGGGGTAGGGGTGGGGTTAGGGGTAGGGTTAGGGGTGGGGTAGGGTAGGGTTAGGGGTAGGGGTGAAGGTGACTTCAAAAGGACATTCTACTCCAAAATGAATATATATAATTTCCACCTCCAGAAATGAACCCAATAACATAATGCTAAAATGATTTGGTACAATTATTTTAACATATTGGACCATGCATATAGCCTATGCACGGTCCATATTAACATGTATGCTTTTAGCAATAACAATGATCACCTGTAGCCCAACTGATGCAGCATAATGGCTATAAATGAATAGGCTGAAGCATGGGGTTGCCTACCTGTATTTACCCTATTGGGCTAATCTTTTAACTAGTGATCTTTTAACTAGTTTAGGTTCCTATTGAAGAATTTGATGTCACAAAAAAACTTGCATAAACAGTTAATATCATGTAGGCCTACCTGTTAGGGTAACTTGGGGTAACCCACCACCCGAGGTAACACACAGGGACCCTAATTGATCTAGCACATTCAAAGTGCACCTCGGCCTCGGCAGACATATTTTTTCATGTTCCTTATTTTTTGGGGCGTGGTGGCAATGACTTCAGCGGAAAGATTGTACATTATATACATAACTAATATCTAGTGAAGTGTTTCTGTGAGATAAAGACAATGTGATCTGGTCATCTGTAGTGCTTCTGAGAACAGAGCTTAGGACTGAAGAAGCCCTGTGAGACAGCATACAGGGCCCTTTTTCCATCTCCCTCTTGATTTCTCTCCTGATTTTGTCATCTTTCAGATCAATAATAACCGCAAAATGACTAAAGCTATTCTCTCATCCTCTCCTCCCTCCCTCCTCTCTCGCAGGCTGTGAGACCGCTCTTCTCTTCCCTATGCGTTCCCCTCGTATCTTCTCCTCGGTGACACCAGACCTCCCTCTCTCCCTCTCTTCCTTCACCGTGTGCCTGTGGGCCAAGCCTGTCTCCGTCTCCAACAGAACCGTGCTGTTTTCCTACGGAACCAAACGGAACCCCTATGAGATACAGCTCCTTCTTAGCGGAACAAGGGCTCTCTTCACCGTGGGAGGAGAGGCTCACCTGGTGGAGGCACGGGGAGTGGTGAAAGGAGGAGGAGTTTGGACCCACCTATGTGGGGCTTGGAGCTCTGAGCAGGGCATAGCGTCACTATGGGCCGATGGACACAGAGTGGCATTCACACCCGGGGTGGCCGAGGGCCACATGTTACCGGATGGAGGCTCACTCCAGCTGGGGCAGGAGAAGAACGACGGTGGGGTCTCTGGAGGGTCAGGTGGCAGTGGGAGTCAGATGCCTGGGTTTGAGGGAGGCTTCGATGCCAAGTTGGCATTCGCTGGGAAGATGACAGGGGTGAACATGTGGGACCGTGTGCTGACGGAGGAGGAGATATCCCAGCTGGCTTTGCAAGACGGCGAGGGGTGTGAGCAGAGGGGGAATGTAGTTGGTTGGGGCTTGACGGAGATTGTGCCTCACGGGGGTGCTCAGTTCATCAACTAACTCTGATGACGTTTTCATCATCATCATCATCATCATCATCATCATCGTTTAAATCAACTCTATCAACTTCATCATCATAATCCTCATCATCTTCATCCTAATCGTCATCATTTAAATTAACTATCATTTCCATCGTTTAAATCAACTCTACATCTTCATCATCATCATAATCATCATCATTTAAATGAACTATCATTTTCATCATCATAATCATCATCATTTAATTGAACCATCGTTTTCATCTTGTAAATGAACTTTCATCATTTAAATTAACTATCATCATCTTCGTCGTCACCATTATAAACTAACTCTGCTGCCCTAAGACCTGCAGTGCAGAACAGCCCGACCGGCTGAGACTGCAACAACAATGTGAACATGAACAACAACACCAGCTCTCTTTAATGGCTAAAGAGACTGGAGAAGAATGTGCCCTGTTAGAGTGTGTGAGTGTTTCCCATTTAGAGAAGCAGTGATAACACACATACACACACACACACACACACACACACACACACACACACACACACACACACACACACACACACACACACACACACACCCACACACACACACACACACACACACACGGTGAGAAGCATTAGTATACATAGTCTAAGGAGTAGAAGTGGAACAAACATCATTTACCACAGATATAAAGAGAAAAATGAAAAGGAAAGAACAGAGGTGAGAGAGACAAAAAGATGCTTTGGGTCAACTGTCACAAAACCAGTCAGCAAGTGTCATCACTAGATGGCCATGCTAGAGAGGACCAAATTGGCTATATCATCAGCAGTGCAAGTATGTTAGCTGTTTGTTATTAATGGAGTGTTAGGGTTAAGGGGTAAGGTAAATGAGAAAGGGTTGAGGTTTGGGTTAGTTGTTAAAGTGGAATTTCTGGCAAAAAAAACACTTTACCTTTGTCCTCTCTAGCATGGCTACGTAGTGACAACTATCTGCAAGCTGCCATAGGAGGTTTTAATCATTCTATTACCTTATAATCTTATGCTTCCGGCAAAAGCTAATTTTTTTCCAAGCGTTGTTTCCAACTTTGTATTTATCAAAGTGTTTACATTCAGATGTGAAAAACATAATATTTTTGTTGTTTTATGTTTTGCTTAGTTTTCCATACACCCAGAGGTCTTTCCATACACCCAGAGGTCTTTCCATACACCCAGAGGGCTTTCCATACACCCAGAGGTGTTTCTATACACCCAAAGGTCTTTCCATTCACCCAGAGGTGTTTCCATACACCCAGAGGTGTTTCCATACACCCAGAGGTCTTTCCATACACCACCCAGAGGTATTTCCATACACCCAGAGGGCTTTCCATACACCCAGAGGTGTTTCTATACACCCAGAGGTCTTTCCATACACCCAGAGGTGTTTCCATACACCCAGAGGTCTTTCCATACACCACCCAGAGGTCTTTCCATACACCACCCAGAGGTGTTTCCATACACCCAGAGGTGTTTCCATACACCCAGAGGTGTTTCCATACACCCAGAGGTCTTTCCATACACCCAGAGGTGTTTCCATACACCCAGAGGTGTTTCCATACACCCAGAGGTCTTTCCATACACCACCCAGAGGTCTTTCCATACACCCAGAGGTGTTTCCATACACCCAGAGGTGTTTCCATACACCCCGAGGTCTTTCCATACACCCAGAGGTGTTTCCATACACCCAGAGGGCTTTCCATACACCCAGAGGGGTTTCTATACACCCAGAGGTGTTTCCATACACCACCCAGAGGGCTTTCCATACACCCAGAGGGGTTTCTATATACCCAGAGGTGTTTCCATACACCACCCAGAGGTCTTTCCATACACCCAGAGGTCTTTCCATACACCCAGAGGTCTTTCCATACACCCAGAGGTCCTTCCATACACCCAGAGGGGTTTCCATACACCCAGAGGGCTTTCCATACACCCAGAGGTCTTTCCATACACCCAGAGGGGTTTCCATACACCCAGAGGGCTTTCCATACACCCAGAGGTCTTTCCATACACCCAGAGGGGTTTCCATACACCCAGAGGGCTTTCCATACACCCAGAGGTCTTTCCATACACCCAGAGGGGTTTCCATACACCCAGAGGGCTTTCCATACACCCAGAGGTGTTTCTTCTCCTTGAAATGGGTGCCAATGGATGATGCAATAAGATTACTTGGTCCCTGTTTGTTTCACATCTCATTTGAGACAGAAACACTTGATTTGAAAAGCGGAACTGTGGACAATTTTTACAGAATCTGTTACAACGATCTCTGCTCTTTGTTAACGTATTAGGCAATGTGTATCATATTGTAAATTGTTTTGTGTTTTTGTCAAGAAGTAAAAATGAATGTATTTTGTATATAAATATTTTTTGGCATACAGTATGACTAAAAATGGAGAATAAACGAGAAACGAGAATAAAATGACATGTTAACATTAAGCCTCTGATGCGTTTCTTCCTCACCAACAGGAAAGACAAGGTGCTCAAGTGTTAGAAGGTCATTTCAATCATCCCAACAACAGTTGCAGATTTGGATGTTTTGAGTGATTATTGCATATTAACTTAATTCAACAGTCTTTCACTTTATTTAGATAGTAACCCTCTGTAGTTATGCATTGGGACTAGAGTGTTAGTAAATGCACTGAACTTGCTCATCAGCTGATACATAAACTATATATACAAAAGTTTGTGGACACACCATCGAATTAGTGGATTCGGATATTTCAGTCACACCTGTTGCTGATAGGTGTATAAAATTGAGCACACAGTCATGCAATCTCTGTAGCCAAACTTTGTCAGTAGAATCGCCTTCCAGAAGAGCTTAGTGGCTTTCAAAGTGGCACCGTCATAGGATGCCACCTTTCCAACAAGTCAGTTCGTCAAATTTCTGCCCCGCTCGGTCAACTGTAAGTACTGTTATTGTGAAGTGGAAACGTGTAGGAGCAACAACGGCTCAGCCGCGAAGTGGTAGGCCACAGAAGCTCACAGAACGGGACCGGCAAGTGCTGAAGCGCGTAGCGTGTAAAAATCATCTGACCTCGATTGCAAAGCTCACTACCGAGTTCCAAACTGCCACTGGAATCAACGTCAGCACAAGAACTTCATGAAATGTGTTTCCATGGCCGAGCAATCACACACAAGCCTAAGATCACTGTGCGCAATTCCAAGCGTCGGCTGGAGTGGTGTAAAGCTTGCCGCCATTGGACTCTGGCTCAATGGAAACGCGTTATCTTGAGTGATGAATCACGCTTCACCATCTGGCAGTCCGATGGATACATTTGTGTTTGGCAGATGCCTGGAGTACGCTACCTGCATGAATGCATAGTGCCAACTGTAAAGTTTGGTGGAGGATAAATTATGATCTGGGTCTACTTGTCATGGTTCAGGCCCCTTAGTTCCAGTGAATGGAAATCTTAACACTACAACATTCAATGACATTCTAGACAATTATGTGCTTCCAACTTTGTGGCAACAGTTTGGTTTCAGCATGACAATACCCCCATGCACAAAGTGAGGTCCATACAGAAATGGTTTGTCGAGATCAGTGTGGAATTACGTGACTGGCCTGCACATAGACCTGACCTCAACCCCATCGAACACCTTTGGGATGAATTGGAACGCCGACTGCGAGCCAGGCCTAATCGCCCAACATCAGTACCCGACCTCACTAACACTCTTGTGGCTGAATGGAAGCAAGTCCCCACAGCAATGTCCCACAGCAATGTCCCAACATCTAGTGGAAAGCCTTCCCAGAAGAGTGGAGGCTGTTATAGCAGCAAAGGGGGGACCAACTCCATATTAACCCCCATGATTTTAGAATGAGATGTTCGACGAGCAGGTGTCCACATACTTTCGGTCATGTAGTATAGTTGAATGTGAGGTAAATAGTCTGTAGACTGCCAACTAAGCCCAACTTGCTTCACTTTATTTGGATAGTCCCAAAGCATATCTACAGATAGTTACTAGAATGACAACAAATATGCTGTTAAACTGATACGCAGTTGAGATGCTGGTGATATTTTTTTTATTTTACCCTTATTTTACCAGGTTAGATGACTGAGAACACATTCTCATTTACAACAACGACCTGGGGAATAGTTACAGGGGAGAGGAGGGAGGATGAATGAGCCATTTGTAAGCCAGTAGTCTCCTGAATGTTTGTTGATCGTAGATGGGATATACTGTTGAAATATTACTGACATGCTGCAGATATACTGTTGAAATATTACTGACATGATACAGATATACTGTTGAAATATTACTGACATGCTGCAGATATACTGTTGAGATATTACTGACATGCTGCAGATATACTGTTGAAATATTACTGACATGATACACTGTTGAAATATTACTGACATGATACACTGTTGAAATATTACTGACATGATACACTGTTGAAATATTACTGACATGCTGCAGATATACTGTTGAAATATTACTGACATGCTGCAGATATACTGTTGAAATATTACTGACATGCTGCAGATAGCCTACATATAGTTTGTCGCGCATCTATAGATGGACAATTTTTTCCCTTTATTTAACTAGGCAAGTCAGTTAAGAACAAACTCTTGACGGCCTACCGGGGGAACAGTGGGTTAACTGCCTTGCTCTCCCTCTATTTCCCCAAGACATGGTACTGTATCAGCATATGCTGATTGTTAAGCCCACCCCCTGTCCCGTAGCCCAGAGAATCAATAATAAATTACCTCTCTCCTCTCAGCAGACACCAGTTCAGGAAGTAGGATGATGTAATGTGGTTCGGGTGAGGTCGGGGGGTTGAGTTCTGGGTGGACAACCAAGCGTGTGTGTGTATGTAGTGTATATCTGATAATGAGGTAGGCCTGTGGGATTTACTGTAGTTGCCTGTAAAACCTTAACACTTTGCCCCACTGCTAGCTTCCTTTCTACACCCCCCCCCCCCCCCCCCACACCGCCCCAGTATTTGAGGTTGAAACACACATATACTGTACACATGTGGATCACACACACACACACACACACACACACACACACACACACACAGCTCGCACATTATCTGCTACTGGTAACTGCTAAAATAAAGGAAACACCAACAGCTTCAATGCACCTTGGTATAGATTCTACAAGTGTCTGGAACTCTATCGGAGGGATACAACACCATTCTTCCACGATACATTCCATCAGTTGGTGTTTTGTTGTTGGTGGTGAAAAGTGCCACTCCAGAATTCAATTGGGGTGAGATCTGATGAAAGAGACAAACACACACCCTTTAAACCCTCTATGCTCCTTTGAAACCTCTCTTTCAAAGTCACTGAGATCTCTTCTTCTAGCCATAGTAGCCAAAATAATGGTCAACTGGGCATTTTTATACATGACCCTAAGCATGACAGGGTTATAATAGCTTAATTAGGTCAGGAACCACACCTGTGTGGAAGCCCCTGCTTTCAAAATACATTGTATCCCTCATTTACTCAAGTGTTTCCTTTATTTTGGTAGTTACCTGTATGTCTCAGCACAAACATAGCAGTATAAGCCCATATATATATATGCAGTATATATATATATATATATATATATATATATATATATATATATATATATATATATATATATATACGTATATTAGAGGTCGACCGAGTAATCGGAATGGCTGATTAATTAGGGACGATTTCAAGTTTTCATAACAATCGGTAATCGGCATTTTCGGACACCATGGTCGATTACATGGCCGATTACATTGCACTCCATGAGGAGGCTGCGTGGCAGGCTGACTACCTGTTATGCGAGTGCAGCAAGAAGCCAAGTTAAGTTGCTAGCCAGCATTAAACGTTATAATTAACAATCAATCTTAACATAATCACTCGTTAAAAGGAATCACCAGCTTTCATATGTTCATATGTTCTGAGCAAGGAACTTAAACATTAGCTTTTTTACATGGCACATATTGCACTTTTACTTTCTTCTCCAACACTTTGTTTTTGCATTATTTAAACCAAATTGAACTTGTTTCATTATTTTTTTAAATATTTTTTTATTTTAGACTAAATTGATTTTATTGATGTATTATATTAAGTTAAAATAAAAGTGTTCATTGTTCATTCAGTATTGTTGTAATTGTCATTACAATTGGCTTTTTTTGGTCTTCCAATAATCGGTATAGGCGTTGAAAAATCATAATCGGTCGACCTCTAATATATATACAGTGCCTTGCGAAAGTATTCGGCCCCCTTGAACTTTGCGACCTTTTGCCACATTTCAGGCTTCAAACATAAAGATATAAAACTGTATTTTTTTGTGAAGAATCAACAACAAGTGGGACACAATCATGAAGTGGAACGACATTTATTGGATATTTCAAACTTTTTTAACAAATCAAAAACTGAAAAATTGGGCGTGCAAAATTATTGAATGTGGCCCAGAAGTTATTTGACAGCATGCCAGGGCGGATTGCAAAGGTCTTAAAAAAGAATGGTCAACACTGCAAATATTGACTCTTTGCATAAACTTCATGTAATTGTCAATAAAAAGCCTTTGACACTTATGAAATGCTTGTAATTATACTTCAGTATTCCATAGTAACATCTGACAAAAATATCTAGACACTGAAGCAGCAAACTTTGTGGAAATTCATATTTGGGTCATTCTCAAAACTTTTGGCCACGACTGTATATACATTACCAGTCAAAAGTTTGGACACACCTACTTATTCAAGAGTTTTTCTTTATTTGAACTATTTTCTACATTGTAGAATAAGAGTGAAGACATTAAACTATGAAATAACACATATGGAATCATGTAGTAACCAAAAAAATGTTAAACAAAGCAAAATATATTCTTCAAAGTAGCCACCCTTTGCCTTGATGACAGCTTTGCATTCTCTCAACCAGTTTCTGACTTGCCTAGTTAAATAAAGGTAAAATAAAAATAAAATTCTGATAAATGCTCTATTCCAGCTAAAACAATGGAGAGTCTCTGTTTAATGGAGAGCCAGAGTTTTTGTTTACATACCCCCTTTCTACTCTCCTCTCCCTTTCTCCCTCAACTCTCTCACCACTTCCTGTGCCCTATATGTCTCCCTCTCCCCTCTCCACTCTTCCTCCTTTTCCACCCCCCATCCCCCCGTCTCCCAAATATTTGTCCAGAGTAGCAAAGCACACGGTGGATGTGCCAAAAAGTGCAAAATAAAACAGTCGATAAAACTACATTTGAACTTGACATAGGGTATGTTAAAATGCCTTAAACACAGACAATATACAGTAAATCACCAGCACTAGCTGACTCACAGCAGCAGGCACCCCAAACCAATAAAACATGAGACTTAACCATGCCAGTTTTAACTGGGGGGTGTCAAGAGCCATTTCCCAATACGCTGTTATGTAACTGTGTGTGTGTGTGTGTGTGTGTGTGTGTGTGTGTGTGTGTGTGTGTGTGTGTGTGTGTGTGTGTGTGTGTGTGTGTGTGTGTGTGTGTGTGTGTGTGTGTGTGTGCATGTGTACGTGTGTTGGACTGGCCTGTTACCCACTTTCAGCTTTGGACCGTGGCAGTGTTTATACTTGAGCCCGGAGAACAGACCCCCCAAAGCAGGAAGTGCCTCAGCTGCCACAACACCACTGAGACTCTCCAGGGCAGGAGTGCAACTGCCTACGCTGCGGGTGATTGGTCTAGCACAATATGGTTTCCATTAACGCATCAAATCTGGTCAAGGGAAGGACGAAATGGAGGAGGATCATTGCGGTAATTTCACAAAAGAGGATTAGGTACGTGAGAACATAAAAACAGTTGAACGGTTCGATAAGAGGGGATATGTTTATACTGTACAGGAGTCATTTACCTTAGCACGGCAGTAATTGATTATGTGATGAGTGTTCACAAAATGGTGTTCACAACATGGCCACAGTGCATTGCATCACCAAGGTGGCCACCACACACTAAAGCTGGATGAGGTGAGTTACACAAACACAATGTCATAATGTGTGTGAAGTGTTAGCTGACCGTACAGGTCATGAAGTGTGTGAGCTATTCACACACACGTTCCAGGATCATTTACAGGATAAACAAACGGTTAACCCTGAGTGCTTGATTTCATATGACAGGTCGTGGAGGTTGGAGAGAGGGGGCCCAGGATGGGGGTCAGACATACAACTGCTCCTTGAAGGCACGTACACACACATCTATGGATCCTTCTAGTCCCTTTACAACAGGAAAGGCCCTGTTCAAAGTTTTTATTTTATTTTACCTTTATTTAACTAGGCAAGTCAGTTAAGAACAAATTCTTATTTTCAATGACAGCCTAGGAACAGTGGGTTAACTGCCTGTTCAGGGGCAGAACGACAGATTTGTACCTTGTCAGCTCGGGGGTTTGAACTTTCAACCTTCCGGTTACTCGTCCAACGCTCTAACCACTAGGCTACCCTGCCGCTCCAGTAGTCTACTACTCCCCTGTAGTAGACTACTCACACCCTGTGTCAATAGACCTGTGTGAAAAACACACACACACACACACACACACACACACACACACACACACACACACACACACACACACACACACACACACACACACACACACACACACACACACACACACACACACACACACACACACACACACACACACAGCTAGATCCTCTGTGGTAACCTCTACCACCAGTTCTATAAATCAGTTCTATTAATTAAACAGTTATATTAATCATTTATATTACCGTTTTTCCCAATTTTTTACACACAACAATTGGAACTTGAAATGCAATCACCGAAACCTGAAACGCATGGACCAAATCCCTAAACCAAGTCTGCAAAATTGCAAGCATAATTCCTGCTTTACACACATTTTATATCACACTTTTTGCAAAACACTACACAGAGTTCTCTACATTAGGCATTCACAGTTAAAATCTCTTTAGTCCCTTTGGAAAGCAACGCCAATCACAATGCCAAGCGCTATACACCAATTGGCAACACCCACTCCTCACTGGTGTAACCACTAGTTGCTGAATTGCTGAACTTAGAAATCAGAGCATTAGCACTATAAAAGGCTACAGATGAGCTCTCCTGTTTTGGAGGAAAATGGAAGTCAATGGTGAAGCAAGAGCTATAGGTGAAGGAGCGAGAGTAAGAGAAGGATGAGGAAGGACAGTTGTCTCCGATGAGATCAGGGCCACATTGGTTGACCATGTGCTCAACCATGGATTGAGTATGAGGGAGGCTGGGCAGAGAGTTCAGCCAAACCTGAGCTGCTACACAGTTGCATCTATCATCCGTACATTCAGAAATGACAGCCGGTAAGTTACCTACCATCTACACTATGCTCTTTATGTATGTATGTATACTGTAGTATACTGCAGTCCGACATATCAGTAGGCCTATGTTACAGTAACGTCATTTCAAATTGAAAGAAAATTCATTATTTTTGTTTACTGCAACCAATCATATATTTGTGGATCTTCTGCAGAACTGAGAGACGGCCAGGCCATGGTGGAAGACACCGGCTGTTCACACCAGTACAGGAGACGGCCAGGCCATTGTGGAAGACACCGGCTGTTCACACCAGTACAGGAGACGGCCAGGCCGTGGTGGAAGACACCGGCTGTTCACACCAGTACAGGAGACGGCCAGGCCATTGTGGAAGACACCGGCTGTTCACACCAGTATAGGAGACGGCCAGGCCATTGTGGAAGACACCGGCTGTTCACACCAGTACAGGAGACGGCCAGGCCATTGTGGAAGACACCGGCTGTTCACACCAGTACAGGAGACAGCCAGGCCATGGTGGAAGACACCGGCTGTTCACACCAGAACTGAGAGACGGCCAGGCCATTGTGGAAGACACCGGCTGTTCACACCAGTATAGGACACCGCTATTGTGAACATGGTGGTGGCATACAATACCATTAGACTACAAGAAATCCAGAACCACATACGGTAATTGCAGACACAATATTCAATAACATTCACCAGGTGGGCTTGTCTACATTGGACCGTGTATTACAGAGCAACTGAATCCAGATGAAACAGGTCTACAAGGTGCATTTGAACGAAAGTCAGAGAGGGTTAAAGAACAGTGTTACGAATATGTGCAAGTAAGTACTAAATGTGAATTTTCTATCATATCAGCACTGTATAGACACATTACAGTACTGTAATCCAGTGTATTGTACCTCACCATATTGACTGCTCTGGGTCTATGTCACATATTGTCTTGTTGTCTGTTTCAGAGAGTCGTGGAGCTGGATGCCGCTGCAATTCAGCACGTTTATATTTACATTGATGAGGCTGTCTTCAACCTATCCAACAAAAATGGAATGGGGACGGAACATTTTTGACCACCGTGCCATTGTGAATGTCCATGGACAGTGTGGAGGGGACATCACCAGCCAGCAAGGCGTCCTCCATCACCATGCCAACCTTGGTCCCTACAACACTGCCCTTCTCATCACATTCCTGGACACACTACATGGCATCCTCATTCCAGGCGAGCAGAGGGGTGGACCAGAGCAGCCCAGGTATATTGTCATCTGGGACAACGTGAGTTTCCACCGGGCTGCTCTGGTCCGCAACTGGTTCATCGATTACCCAAAATGTATTGTTCTATACCTCCCACCATATTCCCCATTCCTAAACCCAATTGAATAGTTCTTCTCGGTATGGCGATGGAAGGTGTATGACCGCCATCCCCTCACACGCAACCCTCTTCTCCAGACAATGGAGGATGCATGTGGTGAAGTTGACGTGGTGGCTTTCGGCGGCTGGATCCGTCACTCCAGATGATTCTTTCCCCGGTGTGTAGCCATGGAGAACATCACTTGTGATGTAGATGAGGTGCTTGGGCCAGACCAAAATAGGAGGCAGGATGCTGCCTAATGTCTTTTTAATTTTTTTTTCATGTGTTTTTGTCTTTTTTTGTTTAGAGTTTTGAAAGAATGAGACACTTTCATTTTTTATTTTTGTACAAGTGTTCAAAAATACAGCATTTTGGAAATAAATGACACAGTTTTTGTTACTGTATTGCATGTGTGTGTTAATTTATGTATATTTGAGTAGGTATACATTACTGTAACAATCTTTTATAACCGGCTACAGTGTAAAACTGAAAATGCAAAAGGCATAAAACTAATGATGGGATATTCATAGTAGTGTTTTGTGTTGAGCACATCAGTGTGTTGTTGGTTGGTAGACAGATGTATTCATATGATGGGTGTGTGTGTCATCAAAAACATTTTGGAAAGAGATAAAACAGTTTTGAATGCAGTGTTTGCTTTTGCTAGAGATTTGTAGAGTTTTCCATTTTGTGTTTGTGGTTTTGTGTTCTGTGTTTAGAGTTTCGGGAAAAATGGGCCAAAGATTCAGCAAACGTGTGGAAACAATTGTGGAAAACTGTCATCACTCAGGCTCCACTAGAGGGTTTGAGGCCTGGGGGGGTAAACAGATCCCTAATGAGCAAAACTAATGACGGTCCCTGAGGAAAACCACTAACGAGGTCTAACCATGTTTAAGAGGGTAACAAGGTGCTCCAACTGGGATCCTGGAGGAGGCAACATAATGACAAACTCTAAGGGAGCGTGGAAAAGAGCCCCCTAACTAGGCATCTTACTTAGTGCTCCTCAAAGCTGATGTCCTTAGTACCTATCAGTGATTTATTACTATGTATGTTTTAGTATGTAATAACCAGCTTCAGAAAAAAACAGCTTTAGGTGAGCTTATCTTCAAAGTCAGAGCTTATCTTCAAAGTTATAATGAAAACCATCTGTTTCCAGGAAAATGTAGGCTCACCCACTACCATAATAATGCTACTAGTATTACTACTAACACTACTACTACATCTACTAGTACTACTACTACTACCACATCTACTAGTATTACTACTACTGCTACTGCTAATACTACTGTTACAACTACTTCTGCTAGAACTACTACTACTACTACTATGACTACTACTACAGCTATTGCTACTACTGCTACTACTACTGCTACTACTAATAATAATATAAATGCTAATACGACTACGACGAGGACAACTACTACTACTACTGCTGCTACTGCTACTACTACTACAAGTACTGCTACTGCTACTACTACTGCTACTGCTACTACTACTACGACGACAACTAATATTACTACTACTACTGCAACTACTAATAATAATAATACCAATACTACTACTACTACTGCTACTACTAACACTACTACAACATCTACTACTACTACTGCTATTACTACTACTACTGCTTCTGCTACTACTACTACGACTACTACTACAGTTACTGCTACTGCTACCACTGCTACTACTACTGCTACTGCTACTACTACTAATAATATAAATGCTAATACTACTACGACGAGGATGACTACTAGTACTACTACTACTGCTACGACGACAACTAATATTACTACTACTACTACTACTAATAATAATAATAACAATACTACTACTACTAATAATATAAATGCTAATACGACTACAATGAGGACGACGACTAGTACTACTACTGCTTCTGCTACTACTACTATGACTACTCCTACTACTACTACTGCTACTACTGCTACTACTAATAATAATATAAATGCTAATACGACGGCGACGACGACTACTATGACTACTACTGCTGCTACTACTACTACTACGACTGCTACTACTACTACTGCTACTACTTCTGCTACTACTACGACTACTACGACTACTTCTGCTACTAGTACTACTGCTATGACTACTACTACTACGACTACTACTACGACTATTACTACTACTACTACTACTGCTACTACTACGACTATGACTATGACTATTACTACTACTACTACTACGACTACTACTACGACTATTACTACTACGACTACTACTGCTACTACGACTACTTCTGCTACTAGTACTACTGCTATGACTACTACTACTACGACTACTACTACGACTATTACTACTACGACTACTACTACTACTACTACTGCTACTACGACTACTACAACTACTTCTGCTACTACTACTACCTCTGTGGAAAAGGTTCTACATGGATCCCCAAAAGGTTCTACCTGGAACCAAAAAGGGTTCTTCAAAGGATTATCCTATGGGGACAGCTGAAGAACCCTTTTAGGTTCGAGAGAGCACCTTTTTTTCTAAGAGTGTACCTCTTCAGGCCTCCCGAGTGGCGCAGCGGTCTAAGGCACTGCATTGCAGTGCTAAAGGCATCACTACAGTTCCGGGTTTGATCCCGGGCTGTATCGCATCTTGCCGAGACCGGGACACCCATGAGGCGGCGTACAATTGGCCCAGCATCGTCCGGGTTAGGGGAGGGTTCGGCCTTGGCCCAACGCGCTCTAGCAACCCCTGTGGCGGGCAGGGCGCCAGTTGGACGGTGTTTCCTCCGACACATTGGTGCGGCCGGCTTCCGGGTTAAGTGGGCAGTGTGGCTTGGCAGGGTAGTGTTTCAGCAAACGCACGGCTCTTGACCTTCACCTCTCCCGAGTCCGTATGGGAGTTGCAGCAATGGACCAAAGCTGTAACTACCAATTGGAAAAAAATTGAAAAAAATGGTGTACCTCTTCAGTTTTATCAGTATAGTCCACTGGCTGACCTCAACTCAAAAGTATAATACAAACATTCATATGAACCTGCACAAACAGTCTAAATGAGACTGGACCGCTCGGGTCCTCATGAAACCTCCACTACCCCTCTACCACTACCATGCACGCACGCACGCACGCACGCACGCACGCACGCACGCACGCACACACACACACACACACACACACACACACACACACACACACACACACACACACACACACACACCTCCCTGACTCTCTCTCCTGAGTCTTATATAGGGAGTAATGGCTACAGCGCTGCTGGGAGATCCTTATCTATCCAGGGCAATGGGGCCCGGGCTACACAGCCTGTTGAGAGCCTTCCAGCTCTAAAACATGAGACAGCTGTGTTCAGTTGTAGCCTGGGGTGGGCCTGTAAACCTAAGCCACAGATCTGAGGGCCACTTAAGAGTGATCCCTCAGCTCGAACCCACAGTCAGGCTGGAAGCCATGCTGCTCTGTCTGGCCTGAGGAATGAAAGGGCTTAACAAGGCAAGTGAGACATGACACAAACTGATCAACTCTTTCAACTGCCTCCTCTGATATTATTTTATTAATATGACTGAATTGTGTATTGGGCAAGGAATGAAAAAACAGACACCAGTCTCTGTCTCTTTAAACTGATCTCAGCCAAGATCCTCTGTTCAGGAACACTGATACCCTGTCAGATTATTTAATATAGGGGAGGTTTCCCTTTAACAAAACAGAAACAATCACATCCCTCTATAGTTGTGGAACATGTCTATCTGTAAGTGTGAAATACTAAATGCGTCTGTGTGTGTGGGTACAGTTGTGGCCAAAAGTTTTGAGAATGACAAATATGAATTTCCACAAAGTTTGCTGCTTCAGTGTCTTTAGATATTTTTGTCAGATGTTACTATGGAATACTGAAGTATAATTACAAGCATTTCATAAATGTCAAAGGGTTTTATTGACAATTACATGAAGTTTATGCAAAGAGTCAATATTTGCAGTGTTGACCATTCTTTTTCAAGACCTCTGCAATCCGCCCTGGCATGCTGTCAATTAACTTCTGGGCCACATCCTGACCGATGGCAGCCCATTCTTGCATAATCAATGCTTGGAGTTTGTCAGAATTTGTGGGTTTTGTTTGTCCACCCGCCTCTTGAGGATTTACAACAAGTTCTCAAAGGGATTATGGTCTGGGGAGTTTCCTGGCCATGGACCCAAAATATCGATGTTTTGTTCCCCAAGCCACTTAGTTGCCATATGCCATATTTTCAAAACAATCGGAAATCGGTATTTTTGGACACCGATTTGGCCGATTTTTAAAAATTGTATTTTTTTTTTAACCTTTATTTAACTAGGCAGTCAGTTAAGAACACATTCTTATTTTCAATGACGGCCTAGGAACGGTGGGTGAACTGCCTTGTTCAAGGGCAGAACGACAGATTTTTACCTTGTCAGCTCAGGGATTCAATCTTGCAACCTTACAGTTAACTAGTCCAACGCTCTAACCACCTGCCTCTCATTGCACACCACGAGGAGCCTGCCTGTTACGCGAATGCAGTAAGATGCCAAGGTAAGTTGCTAGCAAGCAATAAACTTATCTTATAAAAAACAATCAATCAATCATAATTACTAGTTAACTACACATGGTTGATGATATTACTAGTTTATCTAGCGTGTCCTGCGTTGCATATAATCGATGTGGTGCGCATTCCCGGAAAAAGGACTGTCGTTGCTCCAACGTGTACCTAACCATAAACATCAATGCCTTTCTTAAAATCGATACACAGAAGTATATATTTTTAAACCTGCATATTTAGCTAAAAGAAATCCAGGTTAGCAGGCAATATTGACCAGGTGAAATTGTGTCACTTCTCTTGCGTTCATTGCACGCAGAGTCAGTGTATATGCGATAATAATAAAAGTTTTATTTTCGAAATGATCGTTTCCGGATTCGACCATATTAATGACCAAAGGCTCGTATTTCTGTGTGTTATTATGTTATAATTAAGTCTATGATTTGATATTTGATAGAGCAGTCTGACTGAGCGATGGTAGGCAGCAGCAGGCTCGTAAGCATTCATTCAAACAGCACTTTTGTGCATTTTGCCAGCAGCTCTTCCCTGTGCTTCAAGCATTGCGCTGTTTATGACTTCAAGCCTATCAACTCCCGAGATTAGGCTGGTGTAACTGATGTGAAATGGCTAGCTAGATAGCGGGGTGCGCGCTAATAGAGTTTCAAACGTCACTCGCTCTGAGACTTGGAGTAGTTGTTCCCCTTGCTCTGCATGGGTAACGCTGCTTCAAGGGTGGCTGTTGTCGATGTGTTCCTGGTTCGAGCCCAGGTAGGAGCGAGGAGAGGGACGGAAGCTATACTGTTACACTGGCAATACTCAAATGCCTATGAGAACATCCAATAGTCAAAGGTATATGGAATACAAATGGTATAGAGAGAAATAGTCCTATAAATACTATGTTAACTACTACCTAAAACCTCTTACTTTGGAGTATTGAAGTCTCATGTTAAAAGGAACCACCAGCTTTCATATGTTCTCGTGTTCTGAGCAAGGAACTTAAAGGTTAGCTTTTTTACATGTCACATATTGCACTTTTACTTTCTTTTTCCAAATTGAACATGTTTCATTATTTATTTGAGGCAAAATGGATTTTTATTGATGTATTATATTAAGTTAAAATAAGTGTTCATTCAGTATTGTTGTAATTATCATTATTACAAATACATGTAAAAAATCGCCCGATTAATCGGTAGCGGCTTTTTTTTGGCCCTCCAATAATCGGTATCAGTATCGGCGTTGAAAAGTCATAATCGGTTGGCCTCTAGTTGGTACCATTCTTTATTCATGGCTGTGTTCTTAGGCAAAATTGTGAGTGAGCCCACTCCCTTGGCTGAGAAGCAACCCCACACATGAATGGTCTCAGGATGCTTTACTGTCGGCATGACACAGGACTGATGGTAGTGCTCACCTTGTCTTCACCGGACAAGCTTTTTTCCGGATGCCCCAAACAATCGGAAAGGAGATTCATCAGAGAAAATGACTTTACCCCAGCAGTCGGCAATATCCCTGCCTGTTAAGCCCTTTTTGTGCAAAGCAATGATGACGGCACGTGTTTCCTTGCAGGTAACCATGGTTGACAGAGGAAGAACAATGATTCCAAGCACCACCCTCCTTTTGAAGCTTCCAGTCTGTTATTCGAATTCAATCAGCATGACAATGCAGGTAATAGCCTCTGTGTGTGTGTGTGTGTGTGCAAGTGTGCGAGTGTGTGTGTCCTACCTCCCAGCACGCTGCAAGTGATAGCCTCTGTGTGTTCTGCCAGTAGTTCAGCCTTAGCCATGGCAGCCAGAGAGAGATAACTGGACATGTTTCTACTGAGCTCTCTGTTGCCTCTCTGCAGAAACCTCACTGCCACCGGCACTGCTAGAGCCATCACTGGGGGACGACTGTAGTTCTGTAGGAGAGAGAGACAGGGAGAAGAGAGACAAAGACACAGAGAGATTGTGTGAGAGAGACAGAGATTGTGTGTGTGTGTGTGTGTGTGAGAGAGAGAGAATTGAGGCCCAGACAAATTGAGGCTGTTCTGATGGCAAAAGGGGTGGGTGGGGGGGGTGCAACCCAATTTTAGGAAGGTGTTCCTAATGTTTGATATACTCAGTGTATATTCACTCATGTACCCAATTATATAATGTGGCCCCGGGCCCCTTTTATAACAGCTCTAGTTTATACCATGCCACAGTGTCGGCATGTAGGTATCACACTCCAATCAACTGGGACATTAGAACCACGGTATCTGAGTAACAATAACAGATCAGAATGTGCTGATCTGAATAATGGACTAGAGTAGACCATAGACGTTCTCACCAGTTACATCACAGATTTCAAACATGTATGATGTGTGTGTGTGTCCATCCTATTTAGGGCCTACAGTGATGCACATGGACAATTTAAGGGAACATAATAGAACAGAATAGAACAGAACAGAACAGAACTGAGGATAAACAGATGGCTCTCTTTACATAAAGACTCATTTCTGAGCTCAAGGGGAGAGTGTATGTTTCTCTGCATGTAGACGGTGGTATCCCAGGGCCTAACTTAACATCTACTAGCGCCCCCAAGGGGATGGTTTGGGAACATTTAGAAGGGCTAGAAATATGCAAAAGTACTGTCCAACTTTTCTCCTGAAGAACTACATTGTATCCAGACTTTTTAAAATCAGTTGTGTTAATGCATGAGTCCTATGGTCTGAAGGTGACCAAAACCTGATTTGGTGACCACTGAGCTACTATCTTCTATCGCCATAAGACAAACACTGAAACATACCCAAACAACTATATTATATTCTATCAGAAAACAACTATACTATAAAACACATGGTGTATTACCATTAGAGCTGATGAGCTACAGTACAGTGTTGTTATAAGGGATTAATCCTCAACTCATATTTATGGCTAGAAAAGTGTCATACTTCTGTACTTCCAACAGGTGGCAGTGCAGGCAAGGCTTTCTCACTGCACGTCCAAGAGTCTTACTAAAAACAACAGCACCGTCCTCTCTCTGTTGATATGAGGAACCAACACACACACACACTCACACACACACACACTCACACACACGCACACACACACACACACACACACACACACACACACACACACACACACACACACACACACACACACACAGACGCACAGCCATGCACAGTCCTATTAGAGTGAGTCACTGTAATATCAGGCTGCTCTCAGATTAAAGGAGCTCATCCAGAGACTCAGAGGAGTTCAGCCATCAGACTCAAACTCCAGAACAGACAAGAAGCTCACTAAGGAAGACTAACCAGATAAGGAGCTCACTAATGAAGACTAACCAGACAAGGAGCTCACTAATGAAGACTAACCAGACAAGGAGCTCACTAATGAAGACTAACCAGACAAGGAGCTCACTAATGAAGACTAACCAGACAAGGAGCTCACTAATGAAGACTAACCAGACAAGGAGCTTATTCTCTCTCTCTCTCTCTCTCTCTCTCTCTCTCTCTCTCTCTCTCTCTCTCTCTCTCTCTCTCTCTCTCTCTCTCTCAATTTCAATTCAATTTCAATTCAAGAGCTTTTTGGCATGGGAAACATTTTTTAAAGAAAGGCATTGATGTTTATGGTCAGGTATACATTGGTGCAATGACTGTGCTTTTTTCACGAACGCGCTTGATAAATCATCACCCGTTTGGCGAAGTAGGTTGTGATTCGATGAGAAATGAACAGGCACCTCATCAATTATATGCAACGCAGGACAAGCTAGATAAACTAGTAATATCATCAACTATGTGTAGTTAACGAGTGATTATGTTAAGATTGATTGTTAATTATAACGTTTAATGCTAGCTAGCAACTTAACTTGGCTTCTTGCTGCACTCGCCTAATAGGTAGTCAGCCTGCCACGCAGTCTCCTCGTGGAGTGCAATGTAATCGGCCATGTAATCAACCATGGTGTCAAAAATGACGATCACCGATTGTTATGAAAACTTGAAATCGTCCCTAATTAATCAGCCATTCCGATTAATCGGTCGACCACTACTGTGCACCACAAGAACGTCCCTACCGAACTCATAACACATACCTGGACATGTCCCTACTGCCATGATACACATACCTGGACATGTCCCTACTGCCATGATACACATACCTGGACATGTCCCTACTGCCATAATACATAACTGGACAAGCACAGTATGTCCCTACTGCCATGATAACAAATACCTGGACATGTCCCTACTGCCATGATAACACATACCTGGACAAGCACAGTATGTCCCTACACTCAAGATAACACATACCTGGACATGTCCCTACTGCCATGATAACACATACCTGGAAGTGTCCCTACCGCCATGATAACACATACCTGGACATGTCCCTACCACCATGATAACACATACCTGGACATGTCCCTACCGCCATGATAACACATACCTGGAAGTGTCCCTACCGCCATGATAACACATACCTGGAAGTGTCCCTACTGCCATGATAACAAATACCTGGACATGTCCCTACTGCCATGATAACACATACCTGGACAAGCACAGTATGTCCCTACACTCAAGATAACACATACCTGGACATGTCCCTACTGCCATGATAACACATACCTGGAAGTGTCCCTACCGCCATGATAACACATACCTGGACATGTCCCTACCACCATGATAACGCATACCTGGACATGTCCCTACCGCCATGATAACACATACCTGGAAGTGTCCCTACCGCCATGATAACACATACCTGGAAGTGTCCCTACCGCCATGATAACACATACCTGGAAGTGTCCCTACCGCCATGATAACACATACCTGGAAGTGTCCCTACCACCATGATAACACATACCTGGAAGTGTCCCTACCACCATGATAACACATACCTGGAGGTGTCCCTACCACCATGATAACACATACCTGGAAGTGTCCCTACCGCCATGATAACACATACCTGGAAGTGTCCCTACCGCCATGATAACACATACCTGGAAGTGTCCCTACCACCATGATAACACATACCTGGACATGTCCCTACCGCCATGATAACACATACCTGGAAGTGTCCCTACCACCATGATAACACATACCTGGAAGTGTCCCTACCGCCATGATAACACATACTGGAAGTGTCCCTACCGCCATGATAACACATACCTGGAAGTGTCCCTACTGCCATGATAACACATACCTGGAAGTGTCCCTACCGCCATGATAACACATACCTGGACATGTCCGCACCGCCATGATAACACATACCTGGAAATGTCCCTACCGCCATGATAACACATACCTGGAAGTTTCCCTACCACCATGATAACACATACCTGGAAGTGTCCCTACCGCCATGATAACACATACTTGGAAGTGTCCCAACACCATGATAACACATACCTGGAAGTGTCCCTACCGCCATGATAACACATACCTGGACGTGTCCCTACCACCATGATAACACATACCTGGAAGTGTCCCTACCACCCCTACCGCCATGATAACACATACCTGGAAGTGTCCCTACCACCATGATAACACATACCTGGAAGTGTCCCTACCACCATGATAACACATACCTGGAAGTGTCCCTACCACCATGATAACACAAACCTGGAAGTGTCCCTACCGCCATGATAACACATACCTGGAAGTGTCCCTACCACCATGATAACACATACCTGGAAGTGTCCCTACCGCCATGATAACACATACCTGGAAGTGTCCCTACCACCATGATAACACATACCTGTAAGTGTCCCTACCGCCATGATAACACATACCTGGAAGTGTCCCTACCGCCATGATAACGCATACCTGGAAGTGTCCCTACCGCCATGATAACACATACCTGGAAGTGTCCCTACCACCATGATAACACATACCTGGACCTGTCCCTACCGCCATGATAACACATACCTGGAAGTGTCCCTACCACCATGATAACACATACCTGGAAGTGTCCCTACCGCCATGATAACACATACTGGAAGTGTCCCTACTGCCATGATAACACATACCTGGAAATGTCCGCACCGCCATGATAACACATACCTGGAAATGTCCGCACCGCCATGATAACACATACCTGGAAATGTCCCTACCGCCATGATAACACATACCTGGAAGTTTCCCTACCACCATGATAACACATACCTGGACGTGTCCCTACCACCATGATAACACATTCCTGGAAGTGTCCCTACCATCCCTACCGCCATGATAACACATACCTGGAAGTGTCCCTACCACCATGATAACACATACCTGGAAGTGTCCCTACCACCATGATAACACATACCTGGAAGTGTCCCTACCACCATGATAACACATACCTGGAAGTGTCCCTACCACCATGATAACACATACCTGGAAGTGTCCCTACCACCATGATAACACATACCTGGAAGTGTCCCTACCGCCATGATAACACATACCTGGAAGTGTCCCTACCGCCATGATAACGCATACCTGGAAGTGTCCCTACCGCCATGATAACACATACCTGGAAGTGTCCCTACCGCCATGATAACACATACCTGGAAGTGTCCCTACCGCCATGATAACACATACCTGGAAGTGTCCCTACCGCCATGATAACACATACCTGGAAGTGTCCCTACCACCATGATAACACATACCTGGACATGTCCCTACCGCCATGATAACACATACCTGGAAGTCTCCCTACCACCATGATAACACATACCTGGAAGTGTCCCTACCGCCATGATAACACATACTGGAAGTGTCCCTACTGCCATGATAACACATACCTGGAAGTGTCCCTACCGCCATGATAACACATACCTGGAAGTGTCCCTACCGCCATGATAACACATACCTGGACATGTCCGCACCGCCATGATAACACATACCTGGAAATGTCCCTACCGCCATGATAACACATACCTGGAAGTTTCCCTACCACCATGATAACACATACCTGGAAGTGTCCCTACCGCCATGATAACACATACCTGGAAGTGTCCCTACCACCATGATAACACATACCTGGAAGTGTCCCTACCACCCCTACCGCCATGATAACACATACCTGGAAGTGTCCCTACCACCATGATAACACATACCTGGAAGTGTCCCTACCACCATGATAAACATACCTGGAAGTGTCCCTACCACCATGATAACACAAACCTGGAAGTGTCCCTGCCGCCATGATAACACATACCTGGAAGTGTCCCTACCACCATGATAACACATACCTGTAAGTGTCCCTACTGCCATGATAACACATACCTGGAAGTGTCCCTACCGCCATGATAACGCATACCTGG
>NC_034188.2:84246005-84313505 GCF_002021735.2 Oncorhynchus kisutch | reverse complement strand
CAGCAAAATCTTAGAAATTGTTGCATGTTGGGTTTCGATTTTTGTTCAGTATAAATGACTTTTTTGGCGCAATTTCTGAAATCCTCTGTTGAGTGTTTTACTATGTTGAAGAGCTAATGTGGAGAAGACTACAGTTCACTATCAAACCCAATTCCTGCCCACAGAGTCCATGGCAACACATCGTCGGGATTTTTTTTTAACCTTTATTTTACTAGGCAAGTCAGTTAAGAACAAATTCTTAACAGTGGGTTAACTGCCTGTTCAAGGGCAGAACGACAGATTTTGTACCTTGTCAGCTTGGGGATTTGAACTTGCAACCTTTCGGTTACTAGTCCAATGCTCTAACCACTAGGCTACACTGCCGCCCCTTTCCACACACCTGTTACGGAGGTGGGAATGCTCATTGGCCAATGGCAGTTCTGAATCCAAACAATCACACAGCCATCAACACAGAGGGATGGGTTGGCTTTATCTCTCCTGGCAGTAAGGCAGGATACAACTTGATAGGGAACAATCACTATAGGTTTCAAATGAGATATTTCACTATGACACTGACACCATTAGAGTACCATTAATCAAAGTGTATTTTATCACCTGTGACGACAGTAGGTGTGTGGAAAGGGGAGAGAGAGAGAGAATTAACAAAAAAATAGAGCAAACTGGAATGCTATTTGGACCTAAACACAGTACACACTGGCAGAATCCCTGGCCACTGTGACTGATCCAAAATTAAGGAAAGCTTTGAATATGTACAGACTCAGTGAGCATTGCCTTGAAATTGAGAGAGGCCAGCATAGGCAGACCTGGCTCTCAAGGGAAGACAGGCTATGTGCATACTGCCCACAAAATGAGGTGGAGACTGAACTGCACTTCCTAACCTCCTGCCCAATGTATGACCATATTAGAGACTCATATTTCCCTCAGATTACACAGACCCAAAAATAATTTGAAAACAAATCAAATGTTGATTAACTCCCAAAAGGGTGAAATACCACAGTGTGCCATCACAGCAGCAAGATTTGTGACCTGTTGCCACAAGAAAAGGGCAACTAAGGAAGAACTAACAACATTGTATACTACCGGTCAAAAGTTTTAGAACACCTACTCATTCAATGATTTTTCTTTATTTTGACTATTTTCTACATTGGCAAAGGGTGGCTATTTTGAGAATCTCAAATATAAAATGTATTTTGATTTGTTTAACACTTTTTTGGTTACTACATGATTCCATATGTGTTATTTCATAGATTTGATGTCTTCGCTATTATTCTACAATGTACAAAATAGTAAAATAAAGAAAAACCTTGAATGAGTAGGTGTTCTATAACTTTTGACCGGTAGTGTAAATACAAACCATATTTACGTTTATTTATTCTCCCTTTTGTATTACAACACATTGTTACAACACTGTACATAGCCATAATATGACATTTGAAATGTCTCTTTCTTTTGAGACTTTTGTGAGTGTAATGTTTACTGCTCATTTCTGATTGTTTATATCACTTTTGTTTATTATGTATTTCACTTGCGTTGGCAAGATTCCCATGCCAATAAAGCCCTTGGAATTGAATTGAACATTGAGAGAGAGAGAGAAAGAGAAAGAGAAAGAGAAAGAGAAAGAGAAAGAGAAAGAGAAAGAGAAAGAGAAAGAGAAAGAGAAAGAGAGGAGAGAGGGAGAGAAAGAGAAAGAGAGAGAGAGAGAGAGAGAGAGAGAGAGAGAGAGAGAGAGAGAGAGAGAGAGGAGAGAGAGAAAAAGAGAGAGGTGGATAGTATTTCAGTGTCCTGAATTCCTGGTGTAACCTGCAGACCCCTCACACACTGAGCTTCCATTATTCCACCTGAATGCCTTCTGTCTGCACTAGGTCCACTCACACACACAGACACAGACACAGACACAGACACACACACACACACACACACAGTGTGAGCAGTGTGACTGAAATAGTTCTGACAGTTCTGCCAGCAGCTTCTGCCTCTGATCTCCTAACTCTGCGTTAGTTTGGGAGTTAAGTCCCAGAATCACACACAGCCCCAGACTATAACACAAAGCCCCAAACCATAACACACAGTCCCAGACTATAACACACAGTCCCAGGCTATAACACACAGCCCCAGACTATAACACACAGCCCCAGACTATAACACAAAGCCCCAGACCATAACACACAGCTACAGAACTCATCACACACTTGTATATTTGGTACAGTATAATTGAATATCCCACATAAGAAACAACATGGTTGTCTGGTATTTGTGTGTTGTGGTTGACCAGTCAGTTCTTTGTGTGTAAGAGCAGGACTGAGGAATTCAGCTCTTAAACAATCAGCTAGTTACTATTAATCACCCAGCTACAGATCAGCAAGCTCAGGAATGCAGCCTTTAAACACACAGACTCAAACACATACTGAGACATGTGTGAAAGAGAGGCTGGACACAGGCAGGTGACTGTGCATTAGCTCCAGAGCTCCCTGGCTCTAGGGTACGGGGTATGTCAGGACAAGAGAGAGATTGTAACGGATTATTTCCTCTTCTTCATCTGAAGAGGTGTAGCAAGGATCGGACCAAAACGCAGCGTGGTAAGTGTCCATGTTTTAAAAGAAAAACTGAACACGACAGAATACAGAATAACAAGGTGAAATTAAACGAAACAGTGACACAGGAAACAAACACCCACAAACCAACAGTGAAACCCAGGATACCTAAGTATGATTCTCAATCAGAGACAACTAGCGACACCTGCCTCTGATTGAGAACCATACTAGGCCGAAACAGAAACCAAACATAGAAACACAAACATAGACTGCCCATCCCAACTCACACCCTGACCATACTAAATAAACACAAAACAAAGGAAATAAAGGTCAGAACGTGACAGAGATAGGGAGAGAAAAAGAGAGAGTAAGAGAAAAAGAGAGATAGAGAGAGAGAGAGAGAGAGAGAGAGGGAAGAGAGAGAGAGAGGGAAGAGAGAGGGGGGGGAGAGAGGGAAGGGGGGAAGAGAGAGAGAGAGAGAGGGGGAGAGAGAGAGAGAGAGAGAGAGAGAGAGAGAGAGAGAGAGAGGGGGAAGAGAGGGAGGGGGGAAGAGAGGGAGGGGGGGGAAGAGAGAGAGAGAGGGGGGGGGAGAGAGAGAGAGAGAGAGAGAGAGAGAGAGAGAGAGAGAGAGAGAGAGAGAGAGGGAAGAGAGAGAGAGAGGGAAGAGAGAGGGGGGGGAGAGAGGGAAGGGGGGGAAGAGAGAGAGAGAGAGAGAGAGAGAGAGAGAGAGAGAGAGAGAGAGAGAGAGAGAGAGAGAGAGAGAGAGAGGGGGAAGAGAGGGAGGGGGAGGAGAGGGAGGGGGGGAAGAGAGAGAGAGAGAGAGGGGGAGAGAGAGAGAGAGAGAGAGAGAGAGAGAGAGAGAGAGAGAGAGAGAGAGAGAGAGAGAGAGAGGGGGAAGAGAGGGAGGGGGGGAAGAGAGAGAGAGAGAGAGGGGGAGAGAGAGAGAGAGAGAGAGAGAGAGAGAGAGAGAGAGAGAGAGAGAGAGAGAGAGAGAGAGAGAGAGAGAGAAGAGAGAGAGAGACAGAGAGGGAAGAGAGAGAGAGAGGGAGAGGGGGAAGAGAGGGAGAGGGGGAAGAGAGAGAGAGAGAGAGGGAGAGAGAGAGAGTGTGTGAAAGAGAGAGAGGGAGACAGAGAGTGTGTGTGTGTGAGGGAGAGAGAGAGAGAGAGAGAGAGAGAGAGAGAGAGAGTGTGTGTGTGTGTGAGAAAGAGACAGACAGACAGAGAGAAAGAGAGAGTGTGAGAGAGTGAGACAGAGCGAGAGAGTGTGTGAGAGGAAGAGACAGACAGACAGACAGACAGACAGACAGACAGACAGACAGACAGACAGACAGACAGACAGACAGACAGACAGACAGACAGACAGACAGACAGACAGACAGATACAGGGAAAGATAGAGAGAGAAAGAAAGAAAGAACACTGGTCCTTTTGTGTGCTCTATAAGTGCCCCACCCAACTCTGTCTCAGTGCTCACTCAGTCATGTCTCTGTGTGTTATGCACCTGCTGAATAACATCTTTATGTTATAACATAACATCCTTTTCCTTCTCTACCCTCCATCCAGAAATAGACAGGAAAGAGGTTAGGAAAGAGCGGAAATAATGGCTAGTTGACATGTTTACCTCCTGCACAGAGAGGGCAGTGACCGTTTGGTAATAATGGCTAGTTGACATGTTTATCTCAAGCACAGAGGGCAGTGACTGTTTGGTAATAATGGCTAGTTGACATGTTTATCTCCTGCACAGAGAGGGCAGTGACTGTTTGGTAATAATGGTTAGTTGACATGTTTATCTCCTGCACAAGAGGGCAGTGACTGTTTGGTAATAATGGCTAGTTGACATGTTTATCTCCGGCACAGAGAGGGCAGTGACTGTTTGGTAATAATGGCTAGTTGACATGTTTATCTCCTGCACAGAGGGCAGTGACTGTTTGGTAATAATGGCTAGTTGACATGTTTATCTCCTGCACAGAGAGGGCAGTGACTGTTTGGTAATAATGGCTAGTTGACATGTTTATCTCCTGCACAGAGGGCAGTGACCGTTTGGTAATAATGGATAGTGGACATGTTTATCTCCTGCACAGAGAGGGCAGTGACCGTTTGGTAATAATGGCTAGTTGACATGTTTATCTCCTGCACAGAGAGGGCAGTGACTGTTTGGTAATAATGGCTAGTTGACATGTTTATCTCCTGCACAGAGAGGGCAATGACTGTTTGGTAATAATGGTTAGTTGACATGTTTATCTCCAGCACAGAGAGGGCGGTGACTGTTTGGTAATAATGGCTAGTTTACATGTTTATCTCCTGCACAGAGAGGGCAGTGACTGTTTGGTAATAATGGCTAGTTGACATGTTTATCTCCTGCACAGAGAGGGCAGTGACTGTTTGGTAATAATGGCTAGTTGACATGTTTATCTCCTGCACAGAGGGCAGTGACTGTTTGGTAATAATGGCTAGTTGACATGTTTATCTCCTGCACAGAGGGCAGTGACTGTTTGGTAATAATGGCTAGTTGACATGTTTATCTCCTGCATGTTTTCACATTGACTAATGTATGTTGTCTCAGTCATGCTGTCTCTAAGTCCTATAACAGGAATGTGTATTTGTGCGTGTGGGAAGAATATCACATCCTGGTATACTGGCATCAGAACAGGACAGAATGCTGCCTGGGGTCTACACACACACACACACACAAACAGACACACACACACACACACAGACAGACACACACACACACACACACACACACACACACACACACACACACACACACACACACACACACACACACACACACACACACACACACACACACACACACACACACACACACACACACACACTCTTAGTTATGCACATAATTACGGCGTGGCTTTGTGATATGGGGCAGCAAGAGAGGGGGATGAGGGAGGGAGCTTAGTTTCTATTCCAGGGAATGTTTACAAGGAGTGTTTGAATTCCAGAATTCACTCAACTAAAAGACCAAACGAAACCAGATAAATATTCACTTTCCCACCCTTCGAACAGCTCTACTGTTAATCACCGTAGGATCAGAATGGCAGAGCTCCACCTGTGTGACATGTTTTGCATGTTATTTTGGCATAACATGTTTTAGCCGATTGCTTACACACTGAAAGTGAATGCTTAGACAAAAGCATCAAACCCTTAACTTTTGTAACCATGCCTTAAACAAAGGCACCAAAAGTACAAACACATTTTCTGCTTTGCACTTTGTTTGCAATTCTGCAACACACCTTGCAAAACACTACATTCTGTTTCTTACATTTGACACTTCGTTCAATAATGAAATCTCTTGCAATCATTGGGAAAACACTTCTATTCAAAATGCAAAACATACCTGAAATTGGTAACACCCACACACACACACACACACACACACACACACACACACACACATGAAAACACTTCTACAGTAATTGAACACCAATTAGTCTGAGCCTTACCACTACAAATAGACCTCAGGTAAGATCACCTCTTTTGTGAGAACTATGCAAACATGGAGGCAGTGAGAGTGAGAGGAAGAGGAAGAGGTAGAGGAAGAGAGAGAGGAGTAGGAGGAGGACGAGGACAAGAACAAAGAAGGGGACCAGGCAATAGACAGAGACATATTTCCGAAGACATTAGGGCCACTTTGGTGGACCATGTCATAAATCATGGCCTGACGATGAGGGAGGCTGGGCAGAGAGCCAGCCCAACCTGAGTCGCTACACGGTAGCATCCATAATACAGACATTTAGACTGGAGAACAGGTATGTCTTCAACTTTCTACACTAGACTGTACCTATGTAATTGTTGCACATCATTCTGCATCACAGTACATTACACTGTAGTCCTTCAATATTATGTCTATGCTCCTCAGTGAACAAAAACATTGATATAGTGCTGTGAAGTACATGTAATACAGTTTCGATGTTACTGTGTACAGTATGTAAAAAGAACCTAACCAATGACATCATATGCATTTTCTATAGAACTGCCAGAAAGTTCTGTGGGGGCACGTGCCTTGCCTGTAGCTTGTAGTTTGACTGAATGTGTCTCACCCAACCCACTCCCCCACCCCCAACCCCATCCTTATGTGAAAATGAAGACATTGTAGTCCTGTGTTTTGAGTTACACCATATTCACGGTACAGTGTATGCATTTTCTGTTACAGAGAGTCTCAACTTTGATGCAGCTGCACAGCCTCATAAGTTCATTTTCATTGATGAAGCTGGATTCAATTTAGCTAAAATCAGGAGTTGGGGCCGAAATGTTATCGGACAAAGAACCATTGTGAATGTCCCTGGGCAGCGTGGGGGAAATATCACCTTTTGTGCCGCCATTAGTCTGCAAGGAGTTCTCCATCACCATGCCACCCTCGGTCCCTACAATACTGCACACATTATCATATTTCTGGATACACTACATAATGCAGTTGTACAGGACGGACCAGAGCTGCCCTGGTTTGTTGTCATCTGGGATAATGTTAGTTCCCACCGAGCTGCTCTGTTCAGGGACTGGTTCACCAACCACAGTAGTATACTTGCCCCCTTACTCCCCATTTCTCAATCCGATTGAGGAATTATTTTCGGCTTGGCGTTGGAAAGTGTATGACCGCCAATCACATGCCCGCCTGCCTCTATTGCAAGCAATGGAAGAGGCATGCGGAGATATTGAGGTGGGGTCATTCCAGGGTTGGATACGGTACGCAATGCAATATTTTCCCCGTTGCCTAGCCAGGGATGACATTGCTTGTGATGTGGATGAGGTGATGTGCCAGACCCTAATAGAAGACGGGATCCATAAACCATATTTTTTATTTACCATTGCACTGTACTTTTACTGTAATTATTTTTGTTTACATACAGTAACATTTTGTATTGAGTAATGTAATTCTACTTTTCTTTGTGTTTTAGGTTGTTGTAAAAACCTGCAATGGCAAAACAAATAAGCTGTATATATTTTTTTCTGAAGCCTTTCTATTTTTGTGTTAATTGAAATGTGAGTAGATGTACATGTACTGGAACAATCCTTCACAGAAGCTTGTATGAGAAAATGTAAAAGGTTTACAAAGTACTAAAGACAGACAGTGTTTTGTATAAAGTACATCAGTGTGTTGCTGCTTTGAAAGAGTAATTCAAATGGTGTATGTGTGTATCATTTTGTTGCAAAAATGCAATTTTGATAAAGGATTGTTAGGTTTTGAGTGCAGAGTTTCATTTTGACATAGAAGTGAGATGTTTATCTCCAAGTGTTGTGTGCAGAGTTTTGACTAGAGGTTGAGCGATTAATCAGAATGGCCGATTAATTAGGTCCGATTTCGAGTTTTCATAACAATTGGAAATCTGTATTTTTGGACACCGATTTAGCCAATTATTATGTTTCTTTTTTTTTTACACCATTATTTAATCTTTATTTAACTAGGCAAGTCAGTTAAGAACATGTTCTTATTTTCAATGACGGCCTAGGAACGGTGGGTTAACTGCCTTGTTCAGGGGCAGAACAACAGATTTTTACCTTGTCAGCTCGGGGATTCAATCTTGCAACCTTACAGTTAACTAGTCCAATGCTCTAACCACCTGCCTCACGAGGAGTCTGCCTGTTACGTGAATGCAGTACGCCACGGTAAGTTGCTAGCTAGCATTAAACTTATCTTATAAAAAACAATCAATCAATCATAATCACTAGTTAACTACACATGGTTGATGATATTACTAGTTTATCTAGCGTGTCCTGCGTTGCATATAATTGATGTGGTGCGTATTCGCGAAAAAGGACTGTCGTTGCTCCAATGTGTACCTAACCATAAACATCAATGCCTTTCTTAAAATCAATACACAGAAGTATATATTTTTAAACATGCATATTTAGCTCAAATAAATCCAGGTTAGCAGGCAATATTAACCAAGTGGTCACGATGGCAACACCCATCCGTAGCACGCGCTCCAGCAGGTGTATCTCACTGATCATCCCTAAAGCCAACACCTCGTTTGGCCACCTTTCGTTCCAGTTCTCTGCTGCCTGTGACTGGAACGAATTGCAAAAATCGCTGAAGTTGGAGACTTTTATCTCCCTCACCAACTTCAAACATCTGCTATCTGAGCAGCTAACCGATCGCTGCATCTGTACATAGTCTATCGGTAAATAGCCCACCCATTTTTACCTACCTCATCCCCATACTGTTTTTATTTATTTACTTTTCTGCTCTTTTGCACACCAATATCTCTACCTGTACATGACCATCTGATCATGTATCACTCCAGTGTTAATCTGCAAAATTGTAATTATTCGCCTACCTCCTCATGCCTTTTGCACACAATGTATATAGACTCTCTTTTTTTCTACTGTGTTATTGACTTGTTAATTGTTTACTCCATGTGTAACTCTGTGTTGTCTGTTCACACTGCTATGCTTTATCTTGGCCAGGTCGCAGTTGCAAATGAGAACTTGCTCTCAACTAGCCTACCTGGTTAGATAAAGGTGAAATTTAAAAATTAAAAAATTAAAAAAGTGAAATTGTGTCACTTCTCTTGCGTTCATTGCACGCAGAGTCAGGGTATATGCAACAGTTTGGGCCGCCTAATTTGACAGAATTTTTACGTAATTATGACATAAATTTGAAGGTTGTGCAATGTAACAGGAGTATTTAGATTTATGGATGCCACCCGTTAGATAAAATACGGAACAGTTCCGTATTTCACTGAAAGAATAAACGTCTTGTTTTCGAGATGATCGTTTCTGGATTCGACCATATTAATGACCTAAGGCTCGTATTTCTGTGTGTTATTATGATATAATTAAGTCTATGATTTGATAGAGCAGTCTGACTGAGCAATGGTAGGCACCAGCAGGCTCGTAAGCATTCATTCAAACAGCACTTTCGTGCATTTTGCCAGCAGCTCTTCGCAATGCTTCAAGCATTGAGCTGTTTATGACTTCAAGCCTATCAACTCGAGATTAGCCTGGTGTAACCGATGTGAAATGGCTAGCTAGTTAGCGGGGAGCGCGCTAAAAGCTTTTCAAACGTCACTCGCTCTGAGACTTGGAGTGGTTGTTCCACTTGCTCTGCATGGGTAACGCTGCTTCAAGGGTGGCTGTTGTCGATGTGTTCCTGGTTCGAGCCCAGGTAGGGGCAAGGAGAGGGACGGAAGCTATACTGTTACACTGGCAATACTAAAGTGCCTATAAGAACATCCAATAGTCAAAGGTATATGAAATACAAATGGTATAGAGAGAAATAGTCCTATAATTCCTATAATAACTACAACCTAAAACTTCTTAACTTCTCTAGGGTAAGGGGCAGCATTAGAAATTTTGGATGAAAAGCATGCCCAAATTAAACTGCCTTTTACTCAGGCCCAGAAGATAGGATATGCATATAATTAGTAGATCTGGATAGAACAAACTAAAGTTTCCAAAACTGTTAAAATAATGTCTGTGAGTATAACAGAACTGATTTGGCAGGCGAAAACCTGAGAAAAATCCATTCAGGAAGTAGGATTTTTTGTTGTTGTTGTAGTTTTCTATTCAATGCCATTACAGTATCCATTGACTTAGAACTCAAATTGCAGTTCCTATGCCTTCCACTAGATGTCAACAGTTTTTAGAAATTGTTTCAGGCTTGTATTTTGAAAAATGAGGGAGTAAGAGCAGTCTGAATGTGTGGACCCTGCCATGTCACAGAGCTTTTTCATGCGCGCGACCGAGAGAGTGCCTTTCTTGTTTACCTTTTATATTGACAACGTTATTGTCCGGTTGAAATATGTTTCTATGAACTTTACGGATACAATTTGGATTTTTTGTCTGCCTGTTGTGACTGCGTTTGAGCCTGTGGATTACTGAAGAAAACGTGCGAACAAAACGGAGCTTTTCGGATATAAAGAGAGACTTTATCGAACAAAAGGAACATTTATTGAATAAATGAATGTCTTCTGAGTGCAAACATATGAAGATCATCAAAGGTAAGTGATAAATGTTCTCTATTTCTGACTTGTGTAACTCTTCTACTTGGCTGGTTATTGTTTGCAATGATTTGTCTGCTGGGCTATGTTCTCAAATAATCGTAAGGTATGCTTTCGCCGTAAAGCATTTTTGAAATCTGACACCATGGTTGGATTCACAAGAAGTTCATCTTTAAACCTATGTGAAATAGTTGTATCTTTTCTGAATTTTTATAATGAGTATTCTGTATTTGAATTTGGCGCTCTGCAATCTCATGTTAAAAGGAACCTCCAGCTTTCATATGTTCTCATGTTCTGAGCAAGAAACTTAAAAGTTAGCTTTCTTACATGGCACATATTGCACTTTTACTTTCTTCTCCAACACTTTGTTTTTGCATTATTTAAACCAAATTGAACATGTTTCATTATTTATTTGAGGCTAAATTGATTTGATTGATGTATTATATTAAGTTAAAATAAGTGTTCATTCAGTATTGATGTAATTGTCATTATTACAAATAAATTGTAAAAAATCGTCCGATTAATCGGTATCAGCTTTTTTTGGTCCTCCAATAATCGGTATCGGTGTTGAAAAATCGTAATCGGTCGACCTCTAGTTTTGACACAATAAGCCAAATTCCGCAACAATTGTGTAAAGCACTTGTTGTAAGTGATTGTGTGAGTCTCATTAATTACTAAATACAAAGTCACTGACAATAGATCTCCTGGGGGCTATCCTGACAATAGCAGCATCGCAGGATGAATGAATAGAAGAAAAGCTATTTTTAAAAACGCTGCAGAACTGCACGAGTTTGTGTGTTTGTGTGTGTGTACGTACTTAGGGATGCTTCTGCAGTCTCTATTATTTATGTCCTGCAGTTACACAGCTGTGGAGCAGCAAAAGGGAGAAAATACAAGAAATTATCGGTCAGGACAGGGGGTGGGTATACTGAGGGAGTCGGCATCTTCAGCCACAGAGAAAGACAGAGAGTGACTGAGAGAAAGAGAGACAGACAGAGGCAGAGTGACAGAGAGAGGGTGACAGAGAGAGTGACAGAGAGTGACAGAGAGAGTGACAGAGCAAGAAAGAGAGTGACACAGAGAGAGAGAGAGAGAGAGAGAGAGAGCACTTGTGGTGAGTAAGCACAGTCCAGCTACAGCAACAGAGCACAGAGTAGGGCTGTTACGGTGACCGTATTACCGCCACACGGGCGGTCACGAGTCATGATGGGAGTCAAATTCCACGTGACCGTTTAGTCACGGTAATCTCCGAGCTCTGATGGTCATTAGTAGCCTGCCAAACTTGCTAACTGCCTGGTACTCAGCACTCTACTGTCCCTCTAATCACTCTGACGTTAATGCAAATGTATCACAAATCGAATCAGACACTTCATGAGAGCCCATGACCGCATGTTGCGCAACATTTCTATAAGCTGCGCAATTGTGTGAGAAAACAGAGTGATGGCCTCTACTAAAAAGAGGAGGATCCCATCAGCTTTCTATAGGCTAGGTCTAATATTTTTTTTCTCAACTTTCCTAATATTAAGCAGATTGATTCTCTTTACATCAGGAATATAGTGTACCTGGCTGGCATGAAAATGAACTATAGGAAAAGCGTCCTTCATAGATGTTGACCCTGTTTCAAGACAGGTGCATGATAATAGTCCATTCTAAATCCAAACAAATTTCACACATATATTATTTCGTATATGTAAAGACAATTTCTGGAAGGAAATGCTGTAGGAACGCTCAACCGGTGTCGCTCATTCAGCCGACAGAAACTTTCAACCGGTTTTCCCCATTAAGCAGCGAGTCGGAGTCAGAGGCCGAGTCTTCTCTGGTCTCTACTCCTCCCGTTACGGGGTCTGAGACGCCGAAGCTTCCCACCATTAGCTCTGACAAATTGAAAACTCTAGTCATTGGCGACTCCATTACCCGCAGTATTAGACTTAAAACGAATCATCCATCGATCATACACTGTTTACCAGGGGGCAGGGCTACCGACGTTAAGGCTAATCTGAAGATGGTGCTGGCTAAAGCTAAAACTGGCGAGTGTAGAGAGTATAGAGATATTGTTATCCACGTCGGCACCAACGATGTTAGGATGAAACAGTCAGAGATCACCAAGAAGCGCAACATAGCTTCTGCGTGTAAATCAGCTAGAAAGATGTGTTGGCATCGAGTAATTGTCTCTGGCCCCCTCCCAGTTAGGGGGAGTGATGAGCTCTACAGCAGAGTCTCACAACTCAATCGCTGGTTGAAAACTGTTTTCTGCCCCTCCCAAAAGATAGAATTTGTAGATAATTGGCCCTCTTTCTGGGACTCACCCACAAACAGGACCAAGCCTGACCTGCTGAGTAGTGACGGACTCCATCCTAGCTGGAGGGGTGCTCTCATCTTATCTACCAACATAGACAGGGCTCTAACTCCTCTAGCTCCACAATGAAATAGGGTGCAGGCCAGGCAGCAGGCTGTTAGCCAGCCTGCTAGCATAGTGGAGTCTGCCACTAGCACAGTCAGTGTAGTCAGCTCAGCTATCACCATTGAGACCGTGTCTGTGCCTCGACCTAGGTTGGGCAAAACTAAACATGGCAGTGTTCGCCTTAGAAATCTCACTAGGATAAAGACCACCTCCATTCCTGTCATTATTGAAAGAGATCATGATACCTCACATCTCAAAATAGGGCTACTTAATGTTAGATCCCTTATTTCAAAGGCAATTATAGTCAATGAACTAATCACTGATCATAATCTTGATGTGATTTGCCTGACTGAAACATGGCTTAAGCCTGATGAATTTACTGTGTTAAATGAGGCCTCACCTCCTGGCTACACTAGTGACCATATCCCCCATGCATCCCGCAAAGGCGGAGGTGTTGCTAATATTTACGATAGCAAATTTCAATTTACCCCCCAAAAAATGACATTTTCGTTTTTTAGCTTCTAGTCATGAAATCTATGCAGCCTACTCAATCACTTTTTATAGCTACTGTTTAGAGGCCTCCTGGGCCATATACAGCGTTCCTCACTGAGTTCCCTGAATTCCTATCGGACCTTGTAGTCATTGCAGATAATATTCTAATCTTTGGTGACTTTAATATTCACATGGAAAAGTCCACAGACCCACTCCAAAAGGCTTTCGGAGCCATCATTGACTCAGTGGGTTTTGTCCAACATGTCTCTGGACCCACTCACTGTCACAGTCATACGCTGGACCTAGTTTTGTCCCGTGGAATAAATGTTGTGGATCTTAATGTTTTTCCTCATAATCCTGGACTATCGGACCACCATTTTATTACGTTTGCAATTGCAACAAATAATCTGCTCAGACCCCAACTAAGGAACATCAAAAGTCGTGCTATAAATTCAGACAACACAAAGATTCCTTGATGTCCTTCCAGATTCCCTCTGTCTACCCAAGGATGCCAGAGGACAAAAATCAGTTAACAACCTAACTGAGGAACTCAATTTAACCTTGCGCAATACCCTAGATGCAGTTGCACCCCTAAAAACTAAAAACATTTCTCATAAGAAACTAGCTCCCTGGTACACAGAAAATACCCGAGCTCTGAAGCAAGCTTCCAGAAAATTGGAACGGAAATGGCGCCACACCAAACTGGAAGTCTTCCGACTAGCTTGGACAGTACCGTGCAGTACCGAAGAGCCCTTACTGCTGCTCGATCATCCTATTTTTCTAACTTAATTGAGGAAAATAAGAACAATCCGAAATTCCTTTTTGATACTGTCGCAAAGCTAACTAAAAAGCAGCATTCCCCAAGAGAGGATGACTTTCACTTTAGCAGTAATAAATTCATGAACTTCTTTGAGGAAAAGATTATGATTATTAGAAAGCAAATTACGGACTCCTCTTTAAATCTGCGTATTCCTTCAAAGCTCAGTTGTCCTGAGTCTGCACAACTCTGCCAGGACCTAGGATCAAGAGAGACGCTCAAGTGTTTTAGTACTATATCTCTTGACACAATGATGAAAATAATCATGGCCTCTAAACCTTCAAGCTGCAAACTGGACCCTATTCCAACTAAACTACTGAAAGAGCTGCTTCCTGTGCTTGGCCCTCCTATGTTGAACATAATAAACGGCTCTCTATCCACCGGATGTGTACCAAACTCACTAAAAGTGGCAGTAATAAAGCCTCTCTTGAAAAAGCCAAACCTTGACCCAGAAAATATTTTAAAAACTATCGGCCTATATCGAATCTTCCATTCCTCTCAAAAATTTTAGAAAAGGCTGTTGCGCAGCAACTCACTGCCTTCCTGAAGACAAACAATGTATACGAAATGCTTCAGTCTGGTTTTAGACCCCATCATAGCACTGAGACGGCACTTGTGAAGGTGGTAAATGACATTTTAATGGCATCGGACCGAGGCTCTGCATCTGTCCTCGTGCTCCTAGACCTTAGTGCTGCTTTTGATACCATCGATCACCACATTCTTTTGGAGAGATTGGAAACCCAAATTGGTCTACACGGACAAGTTCTGGCCTGGTTTAGATCTTATCTGTCGGAAAGATATCAGTTTGTCTCTGTGAATGGTTTGTCCTCTGACAAATCAACTGTACATTTCGGTATTCCTCAAGGTTCCATTTTAGGACCACTATTGTTTTCACTATATATTTTACCTCTTGGGGATGTTATTCGAAAACATAATGTTAACTTTCACTGCTATGCGGATGACACACAGCTGTACATCTCAATGAAACATGGTGAAGCCCCAAAATTGCCCTTGCTAGAAGCATGTGTTTCAGACATAAGGAAGTGGATGGCTGCAAACTTTCTACTTTTAAACTCGGACAAAACAGAGATGCTTGTTCTAGGTCCCAAGAAACAACGAGATCTTCTGTTGAATCTGACAATTAATCTTAATGGTTGTACAGTCGTCTCAAATAAAACTGTGAAGGACCTCGGCGTTACTCTGGACCCTGATCTGATCATATTTTCCATGTCAGATATATATATTTTCCATGTCAGATATATATATTTTCCATTTTTTTTATTCAAATGGAATGGAGTAGAACAGCAAACACGCACATGGCCACTGCGTCTGCTACTCCTCTCCATTTCCATATGAAATAGCCATTGGGTGCTGTTCAGGGAGGGCAGGCCCACAACAATGGCCAGAGTTGAATGGAACAGCACTTCACCTTAGTGACTGTTCCCTCTGCTCTATACAATACATACAGTGGGGCAAAAAAGTATTTAGTCAGCCACCAATTGTGCAAGTTCTCCCACTTAAAAAGATGAGAGATTCCTGCAATTTTCATCATAGGTACACTTCAACTATGACAGACAAAATGAGAAAGAAAATCCAGAAAATCACATTGTAGGATTTTTTATGAATTTATTTGCAAATTATGGTGGAAAATCGTTTTTCAAATCATATGAGCAAAAATATTTTGCTTTATCTGAGACACTAAACCAGACAAAATAAAAATGTGCCTATCTATGTAATGAATATGAACTGGGTGGGTTTTGATTATTAAATATAAAAGCACTAAACCTCTCTCTAAAAGCTTCACTCAATCAAAAGTTTTACTTGAACCGTAAATGGTTCTCAAGTAGATTACTAAGAAAAGCTCATCCATTGTTTAAAAATGGCCTTTTTGCCTTTGTGCAGATTCCCATGTCTCATTTTCGATTAACTGAAAAGTATAGTTTTTTCAAAGTATCTCTCTTTTTCAAACAAGCATTTCAGAGCTGGCCAGAATTTCAATGTCATCCCCCTGAAAAGATAGAACAAAAATTACAACAAATATTATGGCTGAACTCAAATGTGCTGGTTGATAAAATACCTGTATTTATGGGAAAGGGTATTTTGTTCTTAAATTATATTGTAAATTGGAATGGTAGAGTTATGTCCTTCATGGAGTTATCAGAATTGTACGGAAAGGTCTGCTCAATCCAAGAGTACAACCAATTGATTACAGCATTGCCCCAAAAATTGAGGAGGCGGGTGGCAGTGGGAGGAGGAAGGGAACTGGTCTGTCTGCCCAATATAAAGGATCAAAACTGTCAGAGGAATGAAAAATAGCATAAATAGGAAAGTATACCAGTTTCATTTGAGGACCAGGATGTTGACAACTGTGCCATACAGATTGCAAAATAGTTGTGAAGAGATTTTTGATGTACCGATTCCATGGTACAGGGTGTATGAGTTGATATATAAAACAACATAGGATTCAATACTTTGTGCTTTTCAGCTGAAATTATTATATATAATTCTTGCACCAACAAAATTTAGAATATTTGGGGCATAAAATCATCGAATTTCTGCAGAGTTTGTTGTGAGGATACAGAATCAATAGACCATTCATTTTAGTATTGCTGGTCCCAGCTTCAGGAAGAGACAGGGTCAGTCAATTACTAATATACTAATACTCTTAGTAAAATTATTTATCAATCTGTAGATTCTATTCAATTAGATAGATTGAAATTGTACGTTAAACATCACCGCATAGTTGAAAGATATGTGTTGCATAGAAACCCAAAGTGGGTGGCCAGCAGAGATAGATGGGATGGGCTGAGGGAAGCTGAGGGTTGGTATGTGGAATTGGAGACAAGTGGGAGTGGAGTTGCTGTGTGAGAGATAGAATGATGGCCATAGATATAAGTAAAAAAGAAAAAAAAGTCCAAATAAAACATAATAAAAAGTACATTTGAATGACACTATAAGTGGCAGTGTTTTTACAACAACTAATGCTGGTTTGCCTGAGGCTGATTCCATGCAGGTGTTTGTACACATGCATATACACACACTCTCATTCAAATAAACACATACAAGAACACACACACACACACACATGTAATAGTGCCATGCACACAAACATATACAGTTGGCATTGCTGTTATGATTTTAGTTGTCCTTGATGTCCTTTGTTTTAAATGTATTCTTTTGTTTTATTTAAAAAAAATGTGTTTTGCATTGTTGTTTGCTGTTTTCTTCTGTCTTTTCCTTTTTTCTCTTTAGTTCATTCTCTTGGTTGTTGGTGCATTGGGGGGGGGGGGTTCTTGGGGGGGGAATGGAATTCATTGTATTTTTTATTTATTTTTCTTCCTGGCGGGGACTGTGGGAAGGGTCTCAAATGGTTGAGGGACAGCTAATGGGAATCTGTTGAATGACTGGTATGATGTAGTTATTGAGCAGCTTCACTGTATTCAATAAATAATAATACAACATTTAAAAATAGTTTCATATTTAATCATATAAGTTTTACAACATTTAGAAGAGCCTTTGAATGCATACACTTTCAGAGATAGTTATTTAGTTATACCGTCCTTAATGATATCACAAAACAACAAGTGATTTGACATGATTATTGTTTGGAGCCCCACCAACCATTTCCCACATGCTTTATGAATAAATATTGTTTCATTATCCAGTTTTGGATGTTTGGAGTTTTGGCGGGCAGATTCTCTCTCTACATACAAAGGATTTTTGAGTTCTCCATACTGCTGTGCATGAGAAAGAAAGTTTACAACCGATCGTTAAAGTCCTAGATCCGGACCCATTTCCCCCCCTTCCTCTTTGGTGGGAGAGAGAGGAGGGGGGGGCTCTCTTTGATCCTCACCCAGGAGGAAAAGTCATGACAACAGCCATGCGTTTTTTGTGCAACTTTTTCAAATCATAGTCGCACACCTCATATAGCCTAGCCCATAGACCTATATGTTTTGATAAGGTTTGTATCACAACTAAAGTGTCCAAATAATTTCTTAAAATTAAGCACATTAATCCGCTTTACATCGGGTGTAGATGTCACAGTCGTGTGTATAGGTGGAAGGGAAGTCAGGCGCAGGAGAATCAAAACTTGGTGGAATGGAGTAGTTTAATAACTTAATAACTTAAAACACATAACTCCAAAACCATGAAATACAATGAGACAAAGTGGGTACGAGGACCCGTCGCACACCAAATACAAAACACGAATACTGAACATAAAAAAATCTCTGACAAAGACATGAGGGGAAACAGAGGGTTAAATAAACAACAGGTAATGAATGGGATTGAAACCAGGTGTGTAGGAAGAAAATAAAAAATGGATCAATGATGGCTAGAAGACCGGTGACGTCGACTGCCGAGCACCGCCCGAACAAGGAGAGGCTTCGGCAGAAGTCGTGACAGTAGAGCTTAACTGGCATACATAAGCAGCGCGTGAGTTTCAAGTTTGGGGAAGATCATTTTCACCATAAAAATGCACCTTTATATTAAAAGCATTTTATGCATAATCGCATTTGCGGTCACTTCTGAGAATGATGTTTTCCTGCTAATGGAATATTCATGCTTATAGCCTACTGCCGTGTGTGGATTGCTGCGCTTATAATGTTAAGAAATAGCCTAATAGTTTATCAACATTTTAAGCTAAATACTCTGATCTATTGCGTCAGGCTCATTGCTTAAAACAGTTTTTTATGCCAGTAGTTGTATTATTTTGGGATCTATCGCATCCCACAACTGTCCCAGACTATGTTTCGAATATTTATTTCTAGCACAGAATAGAATAGATCAACTTTTGTACTATGGGGGATAGTAGATTGATATAGACTAGTGCTTTTGTTGTTCGTTAGACATACTCATCTTGCTGGCTGACGAAAAGTAAATGACAGTTCTTCCAATATCTTCAATATGCGCCACGAAGTTGCGTCCCCGATGTGTCAGTCTTCACTTGTAGCCTGTGAGAAAGACCCAATCACATGACGGAGAGCCATGTGAGTCAGAGGTGCTTCGGCACGCAGCCGTGAGAAGGGAATAATAATTAGTAAATTTAGCCCAAGGGCAAAACGACCACTGCCCGCAAAATGCATGGATATTTTTAGAGGGCATTACGGCCACACAATGGGGATACAGCCGGGAAATTCGAGGCATTATCAAGTGCTTGTCAAATTGTTAATGAGAGATTAGTGAACTGTGTATAGCCTGCGCAAAAAAACACAGTAGAGCTCATGCCTTTCATGCAATTTTTTTCAAAACATCATTAGAGTCCCATCATGCAGCCTTAAAATGTACTAAAATCAAAACATGTACATTTGCCCAACATTTGTATCACAACTAAAGTTACATAAATAACTCTAAATTAAACATATAGTTGTACCTGTTTCTTTGGTAACCGCTCAACACAGAATAGCCACGTGCGCACTCCCTCAAATCATTTGGAGAAAAATCCTTTGATTGTATTCTTCATACTATATAATAATGCCACGGAATTCTAAGCAAATCTCGTTTGAAGATGCTCCCCCAAACCCCATTTATCCTCCTCAGTCACAACAGAGACAACTGAGGGGTCCCAGAATCCCTAACATACACACACACAGAGATAAAACAACATACCACATTCACAAGCCACCATGTCTCTCATACATACTATTTGATACCAGCAGCCCATTTCATCATAAGTCAAGCAGGCAGTGAGGGTTACATCATCTGTCCATTGAATTGAATTGAATTGAATTGAATTGAATTGAATTGAATTGAGAGAGAGAGAGAGAGAGAGAGAGAGAGAGAGAGAGAGGTGGAAACTGAGCTGCACTTCCTAACCTCCTGCACAATGTATGACCATATTAGAGATACATATTTCCCTCAGATTACACAGAACCACAAAGAATTCGAAAACAAATCCAATTTTGAAATACTCCCATATCTACTGGGTGAAATTCCACAGTGAGCCAACACAGCAGCAAGATTTGTGACCTGTTGCCACGAGAAAAGGGCAACCATTGAAGAACACACACCATTGTAAATACAACCCATATCTATGCTTGTTTATTTTATCTTGTGTCCTTTACCATTTGTACATTGTTAAAACACTGTATATATATATATATATATATATATATATATATATATATAATATGACATTTGTAATGTCTTTATTGTTTTGAAACTTCTGTATGTGTGATGTTTACTGCTAATTTTTATTGTTTATTTCACTTCATATATTCACTTTATATATTATCTACCTCACTTGCTTTGGCAATGTTAACACGTTTCCCATGCCAATAAAGCCCTTGAATTGAATTGAATTGAATTGAGAGAGAGAGAGTGACAGAGAGAAATAACGATATAGAGAGAAAGAGAGAGAGAGAGAGAGAGAGAGAGATCTGGTGTTTTGGGGGTGGTAGAGCAACTGCCTATATATCCACACAAAAACACACACAAACACAGACATGAATTATTTAAGCCTCTGGATTTGACAGTTGGCTGTTATAGTCCAGGCTGCAGCTTAGCCTAAAAGCAGAAGTATGTATGGTAAACCTAGACAGTTTTGAGCCCTGCTAGTGCTCTAATGTAGAGTGCACTCTGCAATGTGTCCCTCTCCACTCCACTGCTCAGAACTCCATGACCTTGAGGAGCAGAGACTGGAATGTGAGCCAGCCACTCAGGAGAGGGGACGCAGAAACTCTGCATGACACAACACAGGAAGGTTCATTCCCCATGTCTGAGAGGCTGAGAGGCATTCCATAGCTATGGCATGGAGCCCTTTAGGTCTCACTAGAAAAATGAAAATGAATGGGACACTCAGGCAGCAGTGACAGCGAAAGAGAGAGAGGGGGGGGTGCAAATACCACCCATGGAAACGCAAGCATCATTCCGCATTAAAAATATATTTTAAAAAACACTTAAAACATTAGATATATACAATAGAAATGGTAGGTCATACCAATTACACCATTATATCGACGTTCTCTCAAATGGCCTAGTATACAAATGCGCCGTCTAATTACAAAACAAACCCGGCGCCTCTGTCTGGATGTACTTGTTTCCCTCCATATGGACCAGCATGTTTCGTTACAGGAGTTTTGTTACATTATCATTCAATAATTCCACATTTACAGACCTTTATGTATGATTTATTGACCTCTATAATATCCATTTGATGACACACACTCGGTGTCCTTAAACTTTTCCGACATAGCAAGAGATGTAACACATTTCCATGGTATGCTATCGTGTTTAACCGGGCATTACCAAACAACAACAACGGCACAAATCCCGGTAATAACATTTTAAATCGCTCACCCTTTATTCTGTAGAAGTCAGTCAGTTTTGTGGGTGAAAGAAAGAAGCCTTTTAAAATCCGTTAAAAACCGACTAAACGTATAGACTTCACGCGCGGTCCCACGAGACGGTTTCTCCTCACTAGTCCTCGTGCGCTGTGAAAAGCGCGCCATCCGGTGGTAAAGATTCGCGCTCAGGGCAACAGGTGGATTTGTTCATCCATTCCCAGAGAATTTGGACAATTTGTACCAGATTATATTATATGGTAAAACTAGTTTATACGGTTTATAAATCCATTACACGTTAAACATTATCAGTGACTAAAAGTGCACTTGCCTATAGGCCTTTAGACTATGTTAGCTAAATGATTCTGGCAACTGTGGGCTACATACTTTGTGTTATTTTCTGGGCGGGGTATATGCCTGTGTCCCCAGGCTAAAACTGGTATACATACTGCATTACCATCAGATTTAAAATGTCAGACACAGATCTGGCCCACACCCTGTAAACCATCAAATTAGAATGGTGTGACCCTGCTCTGACCCACACATTATGGAATGATTAATTGTTGAAGGTATGGCCCAGATCTGAAACAAATTATTGTAAAACAGAAAGATGCGCCCCAGGTCTGGCCCACATACTGCACAAAGGTATGGCTGACTTCCCGCCTAGGTCCCCAGTCCAAATATGGACAAGATGCAGGGCTACATTAAGCCAGCTAAACCAGCATTAAACCAGAATTAGTATTTTTATTTTGTACCTTCATTTAACTAGGCAAGTCAGTTAAGAACAGATTTTTATTTTCAATGACGGGCTAGGAACAGTGGGTTAAACTGCCTGTTCAGGGGCAGAACGACAGATTTGTACCTTGTCGGGGATATGAACTTGCAACCTTTCGATTACTAGTCCAATGCTCTAACCACTAGGCTACCCTGCCGCCCCTTTAAACCAGCTAATCCAGCATTAAAACAACTCTACTCCCCAGATTGTTTTCAGATACTCTGCTATTAAATACTGTACTTAAACAAAAGAGAAGAGAGCACTTGCAGATGAAGTCAAACCAAAAAAAATCTGGTTTATTACAAGTTGCAACAGGGAACATGAAGTGTAGCCCACAAAAGCCCATAAATATTTCTAAAATAAGTAACATTGACTAGAATTGGGTTAGTGCCACAAATGCTAAAAGGTGAGCATTTTAAAACGTTAGCCAGATAAACAACAACAACAACAACAACAACAACAACAACATAGACAGCTTACAGGGTAAGAACATTTGGTTGAACTATCCATTTAATTACTGTTTCCCCTTCCCATGGGAAGCCCTCTGATGTTCATGGGATTCATTGTTTTTCTGTATTTAATATCAGATTTTAGCACGGTTCTATTGTATACACTATTTGTGTGCCCAGTGTAAGTAGGGATGGAGGTCACCAGTTGGCTTCAAATGCTAAAATTATATAAAATAATTCAAAAATCTAATCTACTGACTTTGAACTGTGCCTGCTATTCGGGAACATTCTATTTCAACATTTTAACAAAGCACACCATCAGTTATTCAAGTAAGAACAATTTATTAATAATAACAATCCCTGAGAAGTCTACCTGTGTGTTGAAAGGGAATATGTGTCTATCCTCAGTGTCAAATGAACACATCCTCCCCATCTCTCCCTCCACCAGGTGGCACATACCATTCTCCACCCTAAAATATACCCCTCTTGCAGCAGTTGTCTCCCTCACTTGAGATACTTCTGTACATTTTCATTAAGTTCAATGCTTTTTAGATTTGGTTAGTGGTTGGTTACCACATATATTCCAAGCTCACAAGAGTGAATAGGGTAGTTAAAGAAAAACTATTTGTGTTCATACTCCCAATAATTAGCATAAGCCTTGTCCTGAGACAGAAGGATGTTCATTACCAAAGCGATGCCGTCGCTAATCTTAACTACTGCAGTTGTCTCAATGCTTCAGAGCTGATTCCAGTATCTTCCGTTTAAAGGATGGCCACATGCACACGCCATTCATCACCCACACTCCTGTCACCGACTCCACCTCCACATCGCCATTCTCATTTCTCTTCATAAATTCAACAACTTTGTAAATGGCTTTTGGGGAAAATTATGAATACATGTTTAAAGATAATCCTAATTCTACAATACTCTACCCCAGGGATTCGCAAACTTTTTCGGCCCACGACCCCATTTTGATATATAAAAATTCTCGCGACCCCAACGATATGAAAACAAATATGTAATTAACAGCCAATGTTTACTTTTTTATTTGGGGCAATTGAAAAATAGTCTAAAAGTATTTCTGATTGTCTTCACAACTCACCATCCCATAATTTTAATGTGGAGCTATGACAGTCCATTGAAAATTAGCCTGACATAATGTATCTTATCTCACCACCGTTTATGAGATGGGTGTGGCTTGACGCATGTCGAGTCCAAGCTCCTCAAAGTCAAGGGGCGTGGTCAACAGTGCGCACCTCATCTCTGCTGTCACTTCCAACCTGGATCGATATTTGGTTTTAATGCAGACGAGTGCACTGAGTCTAGCTTCACACAGGCAACTGGTAGCCTACCATGAGTTTTATGGTGCTTTCAAGGCAACTGGGAACTCTGAAAAATACGAGGTCAAATCATGACGTCAGTGATCTTTAGGTGGAAATCGGAGCTCAAGAAATAGGTCCGAGTTCCCGAGTTGGAATTCGGAGTTGGATGACTATTCAAAACTATTTTTTCCCAGTCGGAGCTCGTTTCTTTACAAGTTCCCAGTTTTCTTGAACGCATTAAACACGGAAGTCGGAATTGTCAGAGTTCCCAGTTCCGCGCAGGGTATATTTCCTTTGAGTCAGGAACCAAAACTCTGACCCAAAGTGCTCTTTCAAGCATTGGAGGTGAGCAGTCATCACTATTTTTGGACACTTACTGATGCTGTTTTCTGTTATTTTCTTTTCCTTACACAGAAAGTCAACCAAGTCTGTTTTTTTTTACATCCATTGTGAATTACAAAATTTGAGAATTGAGCGCTGTAGATGTGGTTTGATGTAGTTTACAATTGAAGTTACATACTGCAGTATATCTCAGAGTTCTGTGCTCAGCTCTTTTGCTGCCAGTTTCTCTCTTCCATATGGCAGAGGGAGATACATTCATAACAAGAGTGCAGAGGAATGCCCGCCGTCCCACCATAGATGGAGCCCTATCTGTGCAAAAGCCCATCATTCGATGCCATATGGAATCTGTTGTTCGTCAAAATAGCCACGCAGCACACTGAACATCCCCTATGCCGTTTCATACTCGGGAATCGTGAGACAGAACAATATGTCCTCATCACTAGAATCCCCCGACAAAAGTCAATGCATGGTCATCTCGGCCTTCACAGCTATCGTCCATTTGGAGAGCATAAGCTGGGGAGTTTTTGAGTCATACATTCTTCGTTTAACAGTGTTATCTGACAAAGTTATTGTTGTGAGTTTCTGTCCCTCTGCCTCCCCACACATTGTTTTCACCATATCAATTGCGGACAGTAATATCAAAGTCTCTTCAATAGTGTGTGGTTTTATAGTGTTGCAGGCTTATCCATTCACTGTGGGAATTATTCAAGTGCAACGGTCAAGTGCGGCCCTTTCCCATGATCTATGGGCGCTCTCCGGTTGAATCTAATCTTTTAAATTGTAATACTTTTTTAAAAGGTTTTTATGGTTAACCACATTACAATAATTTTGAGATACAAAGACGATATTATAATACATATATTTTTTTGTATATATTTTATTTTCTTAGGGATTTTGGAAATTCTCCCACAACCCCATTTTCAGATTGGGCAGCCCAAATGGGTCGCAACCCCTAGATTGGGAACCGCTGCTCTAGCTAGCCTATGTGACACTTTTCTACTTCATGTGAGGGAGAGGAACAACATCAACATTGCGTTGATATGGTAACTTCACCTATTTTTGCACATTTTCATTAAATTCAATGCTTTTAATTAATTTGACATCCTCACAAACATGGGTTAGGCCATGAATGTTGTAAACCACATACTGGAGGACCATACAATTGACTAAAGTGCTGCACAAATGAGAGAATGAAAATGGCAACATAGACATCTCCTTGGATGCATTTATCCCAACCTGAATACCCAGTGTGGGACTTAATCGTCTTGATGATAACTCTAGCTGGAGTATCACAGGTAACAGAGGTGACAATTAGACAGAACTGTTTACCTTTGATGACAAAGGTTGATGATGATTAACTAGATCTCTCTATAAGGACCGGCGCTGGGAGAGGAGAAGCAAGTACAGGGAGTGAACATTTAATGGATAACAGACAAGAAACAAACAAGGACAGCGTCTGGACAGGGGAAAACGTAATGACATCAATGCTGACAAGGGGAACAAACTGAGGAACAGACAGATAAAGAAAGGGGAAATCAACAAATTGAAGGAGTCCAGGTGAGTCCAATGAGTCGGATGCAGTCGAAACGCGTATCTATCTGGGACTTTAGACCAGGTTTTTAACACATCCTCCCCATCTTCCTCCCTCCACCAGCTGGCACTGAAACATGAGTGAGTGAGGTATTGCTTCCCACCAGGAGAAGAAGAGCGTCAGATGAATCCTTGGGTTTTCTTGTGGTGGTGTCTGCTGGGGCCAGGGTCTTGCATGGTCTTCAGGAATCTGGTGGACAACGGGCCTCCCGAATGGCGCAGTGGTCTAAGGCTCTGCATCGCAGTGCTAGCTGTGACACTAGAGATTCTGGTTTCGAGTCCAGGTTCTGTCGCAGCCTGCTGCGACCGGGAGACCCATGGGGCGGCGCACAATTGGCTCATCGTCGTCCGGGTTAGCGACTCCTGTGGCAGGTCGAGCGCAGTGCATGCTGACATGGTCACCAGGTGTTTCCTCTGACACATTGGTGCGGCTGGCTTAAGGGTTAAGTGGGCATTATGTCAAGAAGCAGTGCGGCTTGGTTGGGTTGTGTTATGGAGGAAGCACAGCTCTCGACCTTCGCCTCTCCCGAGTCTGTACGGAGTTGCAGCGATGAGACAAAACTGTACTAACAATTGGATACCATGAAATTGGGGAGAAAAAGGGGTAATGATATGCATATAGCCTATTGACTATAATGATATGCATATAGCCTATTGACTATAATGATATGCATATAGCCCATTGACTATAATGATATGCATATAGCCTATTGACTATAATGATATGCATATAGCCTATTGACTATAATGATATGCATATAGCCTATTAGACAAACCAACAAAATATGTAAAATTACAAATAACGTTCTCCAAACTATAATAGGTTGTAGGCTACCCTAAATGTATCCAAGTTAATGATAATGAAAAGACTTCAACTCAATTAGTTATGGGCTGGACGTTGGCTCTCTGTAGGGTGCTTATCACACCACTGTATAACACCCAGCAGATGGTGCTAAACCCTTATTCTTGTGGTTCTCAGTTCTGTGTTTTTGCCAGAAAATGCGGAAGTGAAATAATGGAATTTGATGCCATTCCGGAGGACAGGAATAGGCAACATGAATTTATATATTACAATACAATAAAATTAATAGGAAATTAAATAGACAAGCGGAATATATCGCTCAATCAAATCATCACGACAGCCGTGTTGAGATGGAGAGCCGTCGCACAGTAACACGAAGGTCGAGAAATCAACACACCAGGTGAGAGATGAGCTGCATTTGCATTGTTGACAACGTTGGTTGGTCTGGGACTGTCGCTGTTATGGATTTGCCATCCATCCCCATTGTCTGTCTTATTATGAGGCCGCCAGACCAACATTCATTTGATGAGAAGCGATGGATTGCCTTCTGGTCTATCAAATTGCAACATTGTAGGCATATGCAACCGCAACAAAAGGTTATGACCAATATGCAAAAATTGTCATATATATATATATAGAAAGTATCAACATTGTATCAGAGTTGCATTTTGTTGCCGAAACCAAAAGCGCAGTAACAATGCATTTAATTTCTTACTTCTCCCAACACCACTCCTCCTAATCTCCACTGCCAATTTGTAATTCTATCCATGGTCATATATATTGCCTTGCAGATTGATCAAATTATATATATTTCGGAAAGCGCCACACGCCTGTAGCCTAGGTGTGGTGCATCCGATGGTGGGCTCGAGGGCGTTTTGTGTCATCAAACGAAAAGTTCCACATCATCGCGCTCGGATTCTTCCACGGAGGCAGAGGGACTGAAGGTGGGACGCCCCCATGGCCCACGCCCGCTTCCCGGGAAGGACTGCAAACGTGGCTGCTAACCTGACTTCCCCGGTGCTGGGTCGACCACTGTGCTCTAATGGGACGCCCTGGATCCTCTATCTGTTCGAGCAATGCGTGGATAATGTGTGGGAATACTGGAGCGTAGTCATCGGGCTGATCTCAATGTTCTGTTTCTTGCTGTCTACTCTACCGTAAGTTTCAATGTTCTGTTTCTTGCTGTCTACTCTACCGTAAGTTTCAATGTTCTGTTTCTTGCTGTCTACCGTAAATGTTCCACTACTGCAGTAGGAAGGCGTTATATAAGGAAAACGTATATTGTCTTTGTAATACTAATTAAAATAAATTATCACAGATGTTGTGATCAACGTTTCTCTGACCTCCAATGAGAGATTAATTAGCTCATTATTGATGTATTACCATAGTAATGAGAGAGAGTCTGTGTGGCTCTGCAAAACCAGTTTATGAGACCTCTAATCCAAGAGATCTAATCCAAGTATCTGTTTACATGCCACATCAGTCTCCTTTTCTTACCCCTTCTCTGCCTCCATTTAATATCTTGTTGTCTCCCCCCCCCCCCCCCCCCCCCCCCCTCCAGACAAATCTACGAGGCTTATCGCAATGGTAAAGTGGAGGAGGCCATGTCGTTTGGCTTTCTGCTCTTCCTCTTCAGTGGGGACCTCAGCAGTCTAATAGGCTGCGTCCTGACCAGCCAGCTGCCCATCCAGGTATCTAACAAAAGGCACAACTTCAACTTGGTCTTATCTGCAAAGTATGAGTATGGGCAGGGGCATAAGGGAAGTATTGTTTTGATTACTACATCACTTTCTGCCCAGGCATGCCCTGGTGCATTGTATAGCTGCTGCATTGAAGCACAATGGAGTTGGTGTCACTGCATTTACATTCTATCCCAAAGGCATGTTTTCCTTTTAACTTTTCCCTGACCCTTGCCTATGCTTACCAGCAGAGGATGCCACTGTCAATCATATTTTATTGTTCTCTCTCTCTGTCTCTCGCTCTCACTCTCTCTCTATTCAATTCAAGGGGCTTTATTGGCATGGGAAACATGTGTTAACATTGCCAAAGCAAGTGAGGTAGATAATATACAAAAGTGAAATAAGCAATGAAAATTAACAGTAAACATTACACATACAGAAGTTTCAAAACAAAGACATTACAAATGTCATATTATACAGTGGGGCAAAAAAGTATTTAGTCAGCCACCAATTGTGCAAGTTCTCCCACTTAAAAAGATGAGAGGCCTGTAATTTTAATCATAGGTACACTTCAATTATGACAGACAAAATTAGAAAAGAAAATCCAGAAAATCACATTGTAGGATTTTTAATGAATTTATTTGCAAATTATGGTGGAAAATAAGTATTTGGTCACCTACAAACAAGCAAGATTTCTGGCTCTCACAGACCTGTAACTTCTTCTTTAAGAGGCTCCTCTGTCCTCCACTCGTTACCTGTATTAATGGCATCTGTTTGAACTTGTTATCAGTATAAAAGACACCTGTCCACAACCTCAAACAGTCACACTCCAAACTCCACTATGGCCAAGACCAAAGAGCTGTCAAAGGACACCAGAAACTAAATTGTAGACCTGCACCAGACTGGGAAGACTGAATCTGCAATAGGTAAGCAGCTTGGTTTGAAGAAATCAACTGTGGGATCAATTATTAGGAAATGGAAGACATACAAGACCACTGATAATCTCCCTCGATCTGGGGCTCCACGCAAGATCTCACCCCGTGGGGTCAAAATGGTCACAAGAACAGTGAGCAAAAATCCCAGAACCACACGGGGGGACCTAGTGAATGACCTGCAGAGAGCTGGGACCAAAGTAACAAAGCCTACCATCAGTAACACACTACACCGCCAGGGACTCAAATCCTGCAGTGCCAGATGTGTCCCCCTGCTTAAGCCAGTGCATGTCCAAGCCCGTCTGAAGTTTGATAGAGAGCATTTGGATGATCCAGAAGAAGATTGGGAGAATGTCATATGGTCAGATGAAATCAAAATATAACTTTTTGGTAAAAACTCAACTCATCGTGTTTGGAGGACAAAGAATGCTGAGTTGCATCCAAAGAACACCATACCTACTGTGAAGCATGGGGGTGGAAATATCATGCTTTGGGGCTGTTTTTCTGCAAAGGGACCAGGACAACTGATCCATGTAAAGGAAAGAATGAATGGGGCCAAGTATCGTGAGATTTTGAGTGAAAACCTCCTTCCATCAGCAAGGGTATTGAAGATGAAACGTGGCTGGGTCTTTCAGCATGACAATGATCCCAAACACACCGCCCGGGCAACGAAGTAGTGGCTTCGTAAGAAGCATTTCAAGGTCCTGGAGTGGCCTAGCCAGTCTCCAGATCTCAATCCCATAGAAAATCTTTGAAGGGAGTTGAAAGTCCGTGTTGCCCAGCAACAGCCCCAAAACATCACTGCTCTAGAGGAGATCAGCATGGAGGAATGGGCCAAAATACCAGAAACAGTGTGTGAAAACCTCGTGAAGACTTACAGAAAATGTTTGACCTCTGTCATTGCCAACAAAGGGTATTTAACAAAGTATTGAGATAAACTTTTGTTATTGACCAAATACTTATTTTCCACCATAATTTGCAAATAAATTCATTAAAAATCCTACAATGTGATTTTCAGGATTTTTTTTCTAATTTTGTCTGTCATAGTTGAAGTGTACCTATGATAAAAATTACAGGCCTCTCTCATATTTTTAAGTGGGAGAACTTGCACAATTGGTGGCTGACTAAATACTTTTTTTACACTGTATATACAGTGTTGTAACAATGTACAAATGGTTAAGGAAAATAAATCAGCATAAATATGGGTTGTATTTACAATGGTGTTTGTTCTTCACTGGTTGCCCTTTTCTTGTGGCAACAGGTCACAAATCTTGCTGCTGAGATGGCACACTGTGGAATTTCACCCAGTAGATATGGGAGTTTATCAAAATTGGATTTGTTTTCGAATTCTTTGTGGATCTGTGTAATCTGAGGGAAATATGTCTCTAATATGGTCATACATTGGGCAGGAGGCTAGGAAGTGGAGCTCAGTTTCCACCTTATTTCTCTCTCTCTCTCTCTCTCTCTCAGATTGTGACAGTAGTGTTCTACATCTTCACTGATCTCCTGCTCATCTCCCAGTTCCTCTACTACAAGATAAAGAACAACTCATCTAAAAGTAAGGCCTGCCGGATCACGATATTACACTGTCCGCCCAATATGGAAACACAATAGAATGCCATGGTTGTGTATGTGTGAGAATCAGCATTGTTCCTTGCATTGTAGTGAGAGTGCTGTAGGTTCATATTTCCATTGTAAGTGTAATTCTGAGGGTGCAGTCTGTGTACTCACATTCTGTGTTACATGTATACCTTATTGACAATGCTAACAGCTATGCCAAGTTATCCATGCCTAATGTGTGTGTGTGTGTGTGTGTGTGTGTGTGTGTGTGTGTGTGTGTGTGTGTGTGTGTGTGTTTTCAAGTAAAATAGTTCCCACTAAAAGTTGATGACTGACAAATTCTCACATTGTAAAGCTCCTTTGTCAGTCCAGTTTGCAGCTGAGGGCTGGAACACATATTAGATTACTTAACAGTACAAGTGCGTGTGTTTGTGTGTGGCTATGTGGGTCAATTAAAACCGAGAGAGGGAGGTCCTTCCCCACTTTCTCCATAACTCCGGTATCTAACAGGTATTTGCATTTATTATGGATCCCCATTAGTTCCTGCCAAGGCAGCAGCTACTCTTCCTGGGGTTTATTATGGATCCCCATTAGTTCCTGCCAAGGCAGCAGCTACTCTTCCTGGGGTTTATTATGGATCCCCATTAGTTCCTGCCAAGGCAGCAGCTACTCTTCCTGGGGTTTATTATGGATCCCCATTAGTTCCTGCCAAGGCAGCAGCTACTCTTCCTGGGGTTTATTATGGATCCCCATTAGTTCCTGCCAAGGCAGCAGCTACTCTTCCTGGGGTTTATTATGGATCCCCATTAGCTCCTGCCAAAGGCAGCAGCTACTCTTCCTGGGGTTTATTATGGATCCCCATTGGTTCCTGCCAAGGCAGCAGCTACTCTTCCTGGGGTTTATTATGGATCCCCATTAGTTCCTGCCAAGGCAGCAGCTACTCTTCCTGGGGTTTATTATGGATCCCCATTAGTTCCTGCCAAGGCAGCAGCTACTCTTCCTGGGGTTTATTATGGATCCCCATTAGTTCCCGCCAAGGCAGCAGCTACTCTTCCTGGGGTTTATTATGGATCCCCATTAGTTCCTGCCAAGGCAGCAGCTACTCTTCCTGGGGTTTATTATGGATCCCCATTAGTTCCTGCCAAATGTCGTGGAAATTTCCTCTATTTACCAAATCATGGGAGCAAACCACACACACAAGTCAGTTAGTTATAAAAGTCCATCTTTAATTATATAAGCTCTATAGCATTTTGACTTTCAACAGTTCAGTATCTCTAATGAAAAGTTGAGAGTCCCCCCACAATGGCAAAATGGGATCCTTTATAGCAAAGATCACACATAGTCAGACAGCATAGACATAATTCATCGTACAGCTTTGTCTCCTTTCCCAAACCCCAGAACCATAAACCAATCCTCCATATCAACAGGCATATATCAAATTGTCATTTAGATACAACCCACTCTAAATACAAACTCCTGGACAAACTCACGGAGAGGAGAATGAGGCTATAGGTTAAGATAGAAACAACATTAGAGGGAGCATAGAATGATTCCAGACACTGCCACCCTCCTTTCTACACTAGAAAAAGGTAGGGAGTGAAAGATATGTTTACACATGATGACACTTTGACCTCTCCCCTCTCAGCGGCCCATGCAACTTAGTCTTGACATAGAACAGATAATTCCCTCCAGGCCTGAGGGGGCACACTTTTTTTGTAAGCTTAGCTTGAAGAGATGGCAAATAGGATTGGCAATATTGTCTATCATCCTCAGTCATTTTCCATCCAAGTTGTCCGACGCGGATGGCTTGTCATTGTTGATATACAACATTTAAAAAAATATTTTTCACACTCACTTTACAGAATTCTAAATTACAATGCTTGTATTTCATAACTTGGTCAGATATACTTGGATGTGTAGATTCAGCGTTTGCTGCTGGCATATCATTGCCTTAATTTGCTAATCTTGCCAATTATAAAAATAATTAAAGTAGTTGGCAATATTTGTGGGTTTTACAGGAATGAGTCATCTGATTCAATGAATGATGGAGCTTTTTGCCTTTTGTACAACATTTTTATTTAAGGTGCTCCAAAGCTTTTTACTATACTTCTTTATATAATTTCTTTGTTTCATAGTATAGCTTTTAATTTTTTTTATTTTGTTCTGTTTAGTCACTTGATTTCTCAATTTGCAGTAGTTTTGTCAATCAGTTATGCAGTCAGACTTATTTGTCATTCGTTTTGCCTCAACCCCCTCAACCATAACATTTTTCAAATCCTCATCAATCCTTTGGGATGTAACCGTTTTTATAGTGCATGCTTACTAGTAACTGGTGTACGCAATTTCTTAAATATTTCAAGTGCGGCGTCTGGTTGCTCCTCATTACACACCACAGACCAGCAAATATTATTTCCATCATCAACATAGGAATTACTACAAAACCTCTTGTAGGACCTCTTATACACAATATTTGGTCCAGCCTTTGGAACTGTGGTTTTCCTAGCTATGGATACCATATTGTGATCACTACATCAGATGGATTTGGAAACTGCTTTACAGCAGATTTCTGCAGCATTAGTAAAGACGTAATCAATACATGTGGATTTCATTCCTGTGCTGTTCGTAAACATGCTGGTAGGTTGACTTATAACGAATACTGACTGGTAGCACTTGGTGGTCTATAGCAGCTTCCTACAAGAATGGGGTTTAGGTGAGGCAGATGAACCTGTAGCCATATTACTTCAACATTACTTGACATGAGATCCTCTCTAAGCTTTACTAGAATGTGGCTCTGAATATAGACCACAACACCACCCCCGTTGGCATTTCTGTAGATGTTATAACCATGTATTGCAACCACTGTATCATCAAAGGTATTATCTAAGTGAGTTTCAGAGATGGTCAGTATATATGAGTGTCAATGGTTAATAGCAAGTTATCGATTTCATGAAACTTGTTCCTTATTGTTATTGTTGCTCCTTAATTATTTGTTAAATTTGAATTTTAGATTTTTTTTCTTAACTATATTGTTGGTTAAGAGCCTGTAAGTAAGCATTTCAGTGTAAGGTCTACACCTGTTGTATTCGGCGCATGTGACAAATTAAATTTGATTTGATTTGTTCCTTAGGCTATATACACTACATGACCAAAGTATGTAGACACGTGTTCATCAAACATCTAATTCGAAAATGATGGGTATTAATATGGAGTTGGTCCCCCCTTTGCTGCTATAACAGCCTCTATTCCTCTGGTAAGGCTTTCCACTAGATGTTGGAACATTGCTGCAGGAACTTGCTTCCATTCAGCCATGAGTATTAGTGAGGTCAGGTACTCATGTTGGGCGATTAGGCCTGGCTCGCAGTCAGCGTTCCAATTCATCCCAAAGGTGTTTGATGGGGTTGAGGTCAGGGCTCTGTGCTGGCCAGTCAAGCTCTGTTACCACAAAGTTGGAAGCACAGAATAATCTAGAATGTCAAACTGAATGTATGCTGTAGCCTTAAGATTTCCCTTCACTGGAACTAAGGGGCCTAGCCCAAACCATAAAAAACAACTCCAGATCATTATTCCTCCTCCACCAAACTTTACAGTGGGCACTATGCATTCAGGCAAGTAGAGTTGTCCGTACATCATCACTCCAGAGAACACGTTTCCACTGCTCCAGAGTCCAATAGCGGCGGGCTTAACACCACCCTAGACGATGCTTGGCATTGCGTATGGTGATCTAAGACTTGTGTGTGGCTGCTCGGCCATGGAAACCAATTTCATGAAGCTCCCGATGAACAGTTTTTGTGCTTATGTTGCTTCCAGAGGCAGTTTGGAACTCGGTAGTGAGCGTTGCAACCGAAGACAGACAATTTTCTGCGCTATGCGCTTCAGAATTCGGCGGTCCTGTTCTGTGAGCTTGTGTGGACTACCACTTTGCGGCTGAGCTGTTGTTGCTCCTGGACATTTCCACTTCACAACAACAGCACTTACAGTTGACTGGGGCAGCTCTAGCAGGGCAGACATTTGACGAACGGACTTGTAGGAATGGTGGCATCCTATGACTGTGCCACGTTGACAGTCACTGAGCTCTTCAGTAAGGCCATTCTACTGCCAATGTTTGTCTATGGCAATTGCATGGCGGTGTGCTTGATTTTATACACCTGTCAGCAACGGGTGTGGCTGAAATAGCCAAATCCACTCATTTGAAGGGGTGTCCAAATACTTGTACGTTAATGTGGGCTATTTTTTAGCACCTTTCTGAGATGCTTGATTCTTTTACATGATCGGCTTATCAGAAGTTGACATGCCAGTGATATTTACAGTATGTTGGAGCTGATAGTACAGAATGAGCTGCACACAGTGGACTTCCTACTAGGACACACACCTCATTGCTAAAAGTATAACTCTGGTTCATAGACATATGATTATTGCATACAACAGCTGTGGGATCAACAGAGGCATTCAGGGGACTTAGAGGGACATAAATTAGGTTACATACACTATGACTTCCAATGCTCCTGGGACATTGTACATTTTGTTCTACAGCACTACAACAACTCAGTGACACAATGGTAGTGATTATCTGAGCAGGGCTTGGGTCATTGATAAGTCATTTTCTCAATGCAGCCTTGAAATGCGTGGACAGAGTCCAGGAGCCAAGATTATATGGATGGACTGTCATTCTTGTAGAGCATCTTATCTATATAAGTTATGCCAACAGAGCTACAGTAGTCTTTTAGCCAGATGTGTAATGCCAGTAGCCTGCTGAATCTCTCACAGCCGTGACCCAACGATGGTACCGGGCCTAAAATAATTGGCCGCTTTTTGGAAACTTTAAGAAGCTAGAATCAGTTATTTTAAAATACATTTTCAGCATTCCCGGTTAGCCCTGCTAATGTCATTTGACCCCACATGGACTACCACAGCGTCAGGCCCCGGCATTTGTCATAGAATGGTGGGAAGCAGCGTTGTAATGTCCTGTACTCTAGGGTAACACAAGGTATTTGCCCTGAGAACCGAGATGTTTCTTACCATAGAGCTGCTGATGATGACAGCTGGTGCATAGGCTGAGGAGGTGCGACCGCTCTTACTCCTGGAGCGGCCTCGCATACCCCCCGAGGATCGATGGGCGGTGAGGCCATGATGGACCTACCCAGCTGTAGAATCAATCATGGCTGATGGAGGGCTGGTGTCTCAGACACCCTCACGGTCTGATGAGGGGGAGCTCTGAAGATCTGAAACCGAGTTAGAAACCACAGGAGAAGGAGACAGAACAGAGGGCGAAGGCGCAGGTACCTTTTGGATCCGATCATGAAGCAGAAGCCCCCAGGGATGAAGGTGTCGGAACCTCTGGATCCAGGGCGAAGAAACTGTTAAGTCTGTGTCCAGTCCAGGCTTCCCGTCACCAAGGAGGCCCCCATTGCCAGATGCCGCTGCTTTTGACTTCCACAGCGAGTGACATATCACCATGGCTGGTTGATAAGATCAAGAACAGGAACATCCACCAAGTCATCCAGAGGCATCTTACTGACTCCATTTTCCAGGGAAGAGGCAGACACCTTCGGTGAGGGATCCCTGCCGAGCACCGGCCAATTGGCTGTGGAGAGCCGTCTGGGCGGAGACACTTCCACCAGGCCAGAGTGACGCCCGGCTACTGGAGTAGAGGAGAAAGAAAAAGGAGGCAGGCGTGGATTCCCCAGTAGCTGGTTTAGGATTCCCCAGTAGCTGGTGTAGGATTCCCCAGTAGCTGGTGTAGGATTCCCCAGTAGCTGGTTTAGGATTCCCCAGTAGCTGGTGTAGGATTCCCCAGTAGCTGGTGTAGGATTCCCCAGTAGCTGGTTTAGTATTCCCCAGTAGCTGGTGTAGGATTCCCCAGTAGCTGGTGTAGGACTCCCCAGTAGCGTGTGTAGGACTCCCCAGTAGCGTGTGTAGGACTCCCCAGTAGCGTGTGTAGGACTCCCCAGTAGCGTGTGTAGGACTCCCCAGTAGCGTGTGTAGGACTCCCCAGTAGCGTGTGTAGGACTCCCCAGTAGCGTGTGTAGGACTCCCCAGTAGCGTGTGTAGGACTCCCCAGTAGCGTGTGTAGGACTCCCCAGTAGCGTGTGTAGGACTCCCCAGTAGCGTGTGTAGGACTCCCCAGTAGCGTGTGTAGGACTCCCCAGTAGCGTGTGTAGGATTCCCCAGTAGCGTGTGTAGGATTCCCCAGTAGCTGGTGTAGGATTCCCCAGTAGCTGGTGTAGGACTCCCCAGTAGCTGGTGTAGGACTCCCCAGTAGCTGGTGTAGGACTCCCCAGTAGCTGGTGTAGGACTCCCCAGTAGCTGGTGTAGGACTCCCCAGTAGCTGGTGTAGGACTCCCCAGTAGCTGGTGTAGGACTCCCCAGTAGCTGGTGTAGGACTCCCCAGTAGCTGGTGTAGGACTCCCCAGTAGCTGGTGTAGGACTCCCCAGTAGCTGGTGTAGGACTCCCCAGTAGCTGGTGTAGGACTCCCCAGTAGCTGGTGTAGGACTCCCCAGTAGCTGGTGTAAATTCACTACTTGCTAAGAATAGACACTTTGAACCAGTAGTCCTCTGCAAACAAACAGTCCGGGCAGTCCACATTGTCCTTGAATAGAGCTAAATAAACACAGCTCCAGCAGGGTTGAAAACGTTCAATAGCGACTTCCATTTGAGACTGTCAGACAGCTAGGCGAGTTGGACTTCTATGTCTCTGTCCTTATAAGGATTTGTTGAAGTGAACAAGAGCACACTCCCCCTTTAAATCCTCTCACAGCGGTGAGCACGCAAGCAGTGTCTCTGCATGTACTGTTGGTAACAGCATCGGCTAACGTTGGTAGCTATACAACACAGTTCCAGTATAGATTACAGGCTAACGTTGGTAGCTATACAACACAGTTCCAGTATAGATTACAGGCTAACGTTGGTAGCTATACAACACAGTTCCAGTATAGATTGCAGGCTAACGTTGGTAGCTATACAACACAGTTCCAGTATAGATTACAGGCTAACGTTGGTAGCTATACAACACAGTTCCAGTATAGATTACAGGCTAACGTTGGTAGCTATACAACACAGTTCCAGTATAGATTACAGGCTAACGTTGGTAGCTATACAACACAGTTCCAGTATAGATTACAGGCTAACGTTGGTAGTTATACAACACAGTTCCAGTATAGATTACAGGCTAACGTTGGTAGCTATACAACACAGTTCCAGTATAGATTGCAGGCTAACGTTGGTAGCTATACAACACAGTTCCAGTATAGATTACAGGCTAACGTTGGTAGCTATACAACACAGTTCCAGTATAGATTACAGGCTAACGTTGGTAGCTATACAACACAGTTCCAGTATAGATTACAGGCTAACGTTGGTAGCTATACCACACAGTTCCAGTATAGTGTCATGACGTTGGCCTGTGGGTAAGGTTTATGACCCCCCATGAATACCTTTCTCTATTTCCTCTCTCTTGACTCTACAGAATGACTCTTGAATAGCCTTTAAACATGTTAAACTATGAAACACACCCTTCTCTCCCTCCACTATATAAGCCCTTTACGAAAATATAACTTTCTATTTCGATGACATTAGGGCGACTGTCCTATGTTGAAAGTGTTCAGATTTATAAGCTGTTCTGAGGACGTGAGGACGACGGTCCCACGTTAAAAGGACTAACATGTCAACTACAGAACTAAGCCAACCTCAGTGTGAGCTTTGGCTGTGAATGGTATGAACTTTGAACTATTGTTCACTCCAGAAGTGATACCTCCTAGCCGTTGAGTTAGCAGCGGCCACTGTAAACATGGGCTAGGAAAGGACGGACAAAGGACCTGCACTAACAAACAATACGATACTACAAAGTATTCTGTTTACAACCAGAGACACCTTTCAAAGGACAAGGAAGATCTCTGTTGGGCAACACGGCCTTCCATCTACCACCAACCTATTGAAGCGCAGCTCAGAGTAAATATTTATTGCATTTTCCTTTTCCAAATGGGTGGTTATTTCGAATGCATAAGATACTGTATTTACGATAGCACAGCTTCGCCCCTTGTTACTCAAGTCTTCCCGCTCTTTCACTCAAACCCAACCCCCCCTTTGTGTAACCAACCGTCGTATCTGTTCCGTCCACCAGGGACGTTTCATTTATGACATAATTTGTAATCAATGTATGATCCATTCGGTATATAAGATTCTGTGTGCTTTGTTAGGTATTTAGTAAATAAATAATTAAACCCAATTTTGTATTGCTGATTCAACTTGTTAGCCAGGGTTCGTGAAGATAACCAAGAATTTACAACTTTCAGATGAGACTAAACAAGGTGATGATTAAGTATTGATGTAAAAGATTACCAGGTCTTTAAGAGTTTATTCGGAAGATAACAGCTCTATAAACATTATTTCGTGGTGCCTCGACTTTCTAGTTTATTACAATTGCATGATTAGTTTAATCAGGTAATATTAATTACAGAGAAAGGATTTTATAGAATAGCATGTCATATCACTTAATCCGGCATAGCCAAAGACACGACAACAGGTTGCAGGCTAACGTTGGTAGCTATACAACACAGTTCCAGTATAGATTGCAGGCTAACGTTGGTAGCTATACAACACAGTTCCAGTATAGATTACAGGCTAACGTTGGTAGCTATACAACACAGTTCCAGTATAGATTACAGGCTAATGTTGGTAGCTATACAACACAGCTCCAGTATAGATTGCAGGGATGAAAGTGTGTCTGAAATCGGTCACCTCTACAATACAAATACCTAGGTGTCTGGTTAGACTGTAAACTCACCTTCCAGACCCACATCAAACATCTCCAATCCAAAGTTAAATCTAGAATTGGCTTCCTATTTCGCAACAAAGCATCCTTCACTCATGCTGCCAAACATACCCTTGTAAAACTGACCATCCTATCAATCTTCTACTTCGGCGATGTCATTTACAAAATAGCCTCCAATACCCTACTCAACAAATTGGATGCAGTCTATCACAGTGCCATCCGTTTTGTCACCAAAGCCCCATATACTACCCACCATTGTGACCTGTACGCTCTCGTTGGCTGGCCCTCGCTTCATACTCGTCGCCAAACCCACTGGCTCCATGTCATCTACAAGACCCTGCTAGGTAAAGTCCCCCCTTATCTCAGCTCGCTGGTCACCATAGCATCACCCACCTGTAGCATGCGCTCCAGCAAGTATATCTCTCTGGTCACCCCAAAACCAATTTTTTCTTTGGCCCGCCTCTTCTTCCAGTTCTCTGCTGCCAATGACTGGAATGAACTACAAAAATCTCTGAAACTGGAAACACTTATCTCCCTCACTAGATTTAAGCACAAGCTCTCAGAGCAGCTCACAGATTACTGCACCTGTACATAGCCCACCTATAATTTAGCCCAAACAACTACCTCTTTCCTTACTGTATTCATTTGATTGATTTTGCTCCTTTGCACCCCATTATTTTTATTTCTACTTTGCACATTCTTCCACTGCAAATCTACCATTCCAGTGTTTTACTTGCTATATTGTATTTACTTTGCCACCGTGGCCTTTTTTTGCCTTTTCCTCCTTTATCTCACCTAATTTGCTCACATCGTGTATATAGACTTGTTTCTACTGTATTATTGACTGTATGTTTGTTTTACTCCATGTGTAACTCTGTGTCGTTGTATGTGTCAAACTGCTTTGCTTTATCTTGGCCAGGTCGCAATTGTAAATGAGAACTTGTCCTCAACTTGCCTACCTGGTTAAATAAAGGTGTTCTCAACTTGCCTACCTGGTTAAATAAAGGTGTTCTCAACTAGCCTACCTGGTTAAATAAAGGTGAAATAAATAAAACATATTTAAACAACCAGGAGGTACAGCAACACTGTGGGTGCGTCTGTGTGTGTGACCCATGTGTGTCTCTCTCTCCCAGAGCGCCCCATGTTGAAGTGGTTGTGTTTCCTGTGGTGTGGGGCTTCCACTGTGGCCCTCCTGATTCTCCCCAAGTTCATCACTGACAACAACACCTCTGCCAACACTGAGGTGTGTGTGTGTGTGTGTGTGTGTGAAGGCGATATCACCCCATGTGAGTTGTATCTCATCCTATATATCTCTCTCTCTCTGACTCTCTCTTCAGAGTGCCTCTAACAGTGTGGAGATTTCTGGTTATGCCTGTGGATACCTGGCCTCCATATTCTACCTCTCCTCTCGTTTTCCACAGCTCTACAAAAATGTAAGTGACAGTCTAAGGGTGTGATTATGGAGGTAAGATGTGACAGGATGGCAGGGTTAGGGGACATGAGGAGTGAAGAGGGTGACAGGAGGGGAAGGAAGGGGTGTTAAAGGAAGGCTCAATGTAGTTTGGTCCAGAAGAGAAAAAGGAATGCTGTTGTTTGATTTAAAAATGAGAACCAGGCGTGAGAGACTGGTGTTTTGTACTGAGTGATGTCACAGCATCTGGACTGGTGGCTCCTGCAGAGAACTCACTATCACTCCCAATGTGATAATATTTCCTAGGGATGGCCTAGGGGGAGTGGGAGAGCACAGTACACACACACACACACACACACATTTTTATATATTGAGTGTCTTTGTGAGCATGCATGACTTACCAACAACAAGTCATGCATACTAACACATTGTCAAACATTGTGAAAATGTGTTCGGAACTAATATTATTTTGGAATTGAACAAAAAAAGTATTTAAAATGAAGAAGTAATAGAATGGGGTTAAATGATTAACTACATAACATGTTTTGAAGACTAAAAGGTAACATCTCCCTGTTGTTTCCAGTTTAAGCGACAGTCTACAGAGGGCACGTCGTACATGCTGTTTGCCCTGGCCATGATGGGCAACGGGACCTACGGGCTCAGTGTCATTGTGGTTCTACCAGCTCTGGCCGGCTCCAAACAGGCCTTCATTCTCAAACATCTGGCCTGGCTCATCGGCAGCCTGGGAGTCCTCCTCCTAGACTTCTTTGTATCTTTTCTTTTTCTCCCAGATCATCATTTCACTAAAAAAGGATAAAGAAGTGAAAGTGTTATTTTTTTCTCTGGAATATTGTTGACTTGTTGTGGTGTGTTTGTGAATGAGCCTTAACTCTCCCAGGTCACCGCCCAGTTCATCATCTATAGGAAGAACCACTCCGCTAAAACCAGCAAGAAGATGAACGTTCCTGAAGTAGAACCTCTGCTCTGTGAAGAGGAGGAACTGTCCACATTCTAGAAAACACATGAATGAAGGTGTATCGTTAGAACACATGATTGAAGTTCTAGAGTGAGAACACATGATTCAAGTTCTAGAGTGAGAATACATGATTGAAGTTCTAGAGTGAGAACACATGATTGAAGTTCTAGAGTGAGAACACATGATTGAAGTTTTAGAGTGAGAATACATGATTCAAGTTCTAGAGTGAGAACACATGATTGAAGTTCTAGAGTGAGAACACATGATTCAAGTTCTAGAATGAGAACACATGATTGAAGTTCTAGAGTGAGAATACTTGATTGAAATTCTAGAATGAGAACAGTAAGAGATTTCCAGAAATCGTCTCCATAATGCTGAGTGGAGACCTAGAATAATCCAACAAATGTGATAGTACACCAATGTTCCCTCCATTTAAATCCAGGTGAATTAAAGGGGCCGTCTTATGTTTGAGGAATGTAATCTCAGTAGAACCATTCTCTATTTCTTTGTAAGGGGGCTCATATGATCTATTCCCTATGTTTTTTTTTCTTATTACACTAAAGGCCTATAGGGTGTGTCTCAGTGTCACATGCCTCTAGTCTATGTTTGTCAATGGTTAGAGGTCCTGTGTTTTCCAGGATAAGATCGTCAATACACTCTGAACTGTTCACACAGCATTGTCGTCTAGGTAAACAGTACAAGAAGGAATCATAACAGGGATTGTTCCTGTATGTAGGTTTAAAAAGATCATACATTGCACCAATGGTAGTGTATCACATTGACTATTGATGTGCCACAAAGTAGTGGGCTGCACCAACAGTAATCTATTTTCCACTTGTGGTGAATTTGTTATAGTTTACCTTGGTTCGTTGTAGGAGCAGATTCCGTTGTAATTGAATCCCTATATAAGTTGTAGTTGGTAAATTGCTGTTAGTGTGTTACACAGTGTTTAGATTGTGAATATGCAGTGGCTTAAGCCTGATATCCTGTGCCTTGCATCTACATAACACTGTTGAACTGATGATGTGTGTAGTGTATTTATATGATTATGGAGCTTTTCTTTGTTTGCTTTTGAGGAAACTAATAGGCTCTTTTTTTGGTGCATCGTTGAGTAGTACGAGTTTGAGTAGTATGTTGCAGTGGAGGTCGGAGGGCTGTTTGACGTCTTCACACTGGTGCTTTTAAAACAGACGGTTCTTTGGCTGAAATCTAACCTTTAGATAAACATCCTCCTTTCCTTACGTTATGGCCCAGTTATGTTACCTTTCAGGGGCCACAAATAATGGAAGGAAGGAGGGAGGGTTTTTGGCAGCATTCAGTCACAGCCTTGAGCATTGTGTTCTCACCCCTTATTGTGGAGTTGTGCCATAACTTGGTAACATGGAGTCATGCTGAGAGAATAGAGCTACTGATTACCGATGGTCACAGCACTTTATTAGTCTGTCATGGATGTGATTGGTTGATTGACACCACAGAGTTCTCTACCTCTGACCCGGGTTACCCCATCTTGTTTGAACCGGGTGAAAAGTGATTGTATTCCTTTTAGAACCAGGCTGCCTCCCGGATGTGAGCCAGGTGCCCCGCTCTGGCCCGGCGGCGAAGTCGGCTCAAAACAAAAGTGACGTAATTAAGCACGTGTAATGAGTAGGATTATGCGTTTTCAAATGCTAAAGTGATTACGATTGATTAAAAATCCTTTATCTGCCTTCCCAATAAAAAGTAGTTTGAAAATTCTAACATTTTATTTGCCTTGTTGACAACGTGATTGAGCGGCGCAGATTACTGTTTGATTTGAGAAGTGCACTCCTCCCTCCCCGCTTTCACCTGATGACGTGACAGGCCATTGCTCGGTTCAACCCAGGCCAGTGTAATAGAACTCCCTCAGTGACATAGGAGTCATGCCTGGTGAAAATGTAAATCAAAGCAAATCAAAAAACAATTGTTGCATGATCCGAATACAACAGGTGTCGACCTTACCGTGAAATGCTTACTTACGAGCCCTTAACCAACAATGCAGAGTAAGAAAATATTTGCTTAATAAACACAAAATAACAATAACGAGGCTATATATGGGGGTACCAGCACCAAGTCAATGTGCAGGGCTACGGGTTAGTCGAGATAAGACTAGTATCCCGGAGTCGCCTCTTCACTGTTGACGTTGAGACTGGTGTTTTAATGAAGCTGCCAGTTGATGACTTGTCTGTTTCTCAAACTAGACACCCAAATGTACTTGTTCTCTTGCTCAGTTGTGCACTGGGGCCTCCCACTCCTCTTTCTATTCTGGTTAGAGCCAGTTTGCGCTGGTCTGTGAAGGGAGTAGTACACACATCTTCAATTTCTTGGTAATTTCTCGCATGGAATAGCCTTCATTTCTCAGAACAAGAATAGACTGACGAGTTTCAGAAGAAAGTTCTTTGTTTCTGTCCATTTCGAACCTGTAATCGAACCCACAAATGCTGATGTTCCAGATACTCAACTAGTCTAAAGAAGGTCAGTTTTATTGCTTCTTTAATCAGAACAACAGTTTTCAGCTGTGCTAACATAATTGCTAATGATCAATTAGCCTTTTAAAATGATAAACTTGGATTAACTAACACAACGTGCCATTTGGAACACAGGAGTGATGGTTGCTGATAATGGGTCTCTGTACGCCTACGTAGATATTCCATAAAACATCAGCCTTTCCAGCTACAATAGTCATTTACAACATTAACAATGTATACACTGTATTTCTGATCAATTTCTGATATTTTAATGGACACATTTTTTTCTTCTCTTTTAAAAACAAGGACATTTCTAAGTGACCCCAAACTTTGGAACAGTAGTGTACATGTAGGTAGGGGTAAAGTAACTATGCATAGATATTTCACCTTTATTTAACCAGGTAGGGGGTCAATGCAAATAGTCCAGGTAGCTATTTGATTAACTGTTCAGCAGTCTTATGACTTGGGGGTAGAAGCTGTTAAGAAGCCTTTTGGACCTAGACTTGGTGCTCCGGTACCGGTTGCCGTGCAGTAACAGAGAGAACAGTCTATGACTTGGGTGACTGGAGTCTTTGACAATTTTTAGGGCCTTCCTCTGACACCGCCTGGTAAGGTGGTTCTGGATGGCAGGAGTCTTGGCCCAAGTGATGGACTGGGCCGTATGCACTACCCTCTGTAGCGCCTAGCGGTCGGATGCCAAGCAGTTGCCATACCAGGCGGTGATGTAACCAGTCAGGATGCTCTCAATGGTGCAGCTGTATAACGTTTTGAGGATCTGAGTACCCATGCCAAATATTTTCAGTCTCCTGAGGGGGAATAAGAGTTGTCGTGCCCTCTTCACTACTGTCTTGGTGTGTTTGGACCATGATAGTTTGTTGTTGATGTGGACACAAAAGAGCTTGAAGCTCTCAAACCGATCCACTACAGCCCCGTCGATGTGAATGGCGACGTGCTCGGCCCTCCTTTTCCTGTAGTCCAGACTAGTTAAACGTTGGAAGGAAATATAAAGGAGTGCTTGTGTTTTAGGAGTGAAATGTGATTAAACATGATGTGACAAAGTACAGTATTTATTGCTAGAGATAGTCTAGAGTTACAGCTGGGCTTTAAAAAGCACAGTTGTGATTGGTGGACTTTCCATGTAAACTTTCAGCCAACCACAATATGAAGCAATAAATGAGTGTAAAATAAGGAGTATTACTACTTTTACGTGAAGTATTGAAAAAGATCAACATTTAGGCTTTGGCTGACCAGCAAATGAATGTGGCCATGAAACAGCAGGAAATCCATGAACGAAGAGAAATTATGATGACACTTGTTTTCTCTGTGATAAACCCGTAGATAGTTGAAGATTTAGTTTCTTATTTTTATATTATTTTAAAGGGTAATTATTGGTTGTATCAGATGTAACTTTTTTTTCCTTTCTCTTGATAAATTAAGTTTTAATTCTGGTTAGCTCAAAGGCTTTTCTTCAAAGTGTTTCCTATAGATATCTTCCAAATCAGAAAATGGAATAGTGAGATATTTATTTATTTACAGTCTCAAGAACAAGGAAAATGTCTGAAAGTGTTTTTACTTGAATAATGACACTGTATTGCTCTTTTAAGATAACATGGTATTTTCTTTTCTTTATGCTTTAGCCTATGTTACTTGCAATATTTATTGAATTAAATATATGTCCCAGTATCTCAGCTTTGTAGCTCATTGTACACAAGTTAAGCATTCCAATATGATGTTTATGTAACAAACAAACATCTCAATACAGTGCAATATATCAAATGTGTGTGTAGTTTTTTTAAAATTTTGAGGCAAGATAACACACACAATTTTGTGTAATATTTGGCAGGCACACAGTTTCAGCAAATATGTATTACAGATATATTTTAATTACTATATCTACAAACTATAAATATATGGTTAAGTCATCCTATACCATCTACCTTCTATAGTAGCCTTTGATAAGTTGGTGGTTAACCCTTAAATGGGATGCACAGTCTCTGCAACATATCACGTGCATTTTGTAATTGAAATATTCAACATCATACAGTATGTCCCAATGCTATGAGGTGTTTGATGGGTTGAGATTGGCGTTGTTTGGGTCGAGAAGATGAGGGCAACCACACCTTTAGACCCAAGGGAGAGAACTGATTTCATTGGGAGCAGTGTTTCCTCTGGAAAAATGTGTAGCAGTGGGGGCAGACTGAGAAGACTGAGAAGCTCAGTTCTGCTGACTGACATTCTACTCCAAAATGAATGAAAATAAAATGATGCTAAAATATCAATTCCACCTCCAGAAATGAGCCCAATAACATATTGGTAAAATGATTTGTTAAAATGATTTTTACATTGGGCCATTTATAATGTAGGCCAACTTGTCAGGGTAATTTGAGGTAATCCGCAGCCCGTGGGGTAATCCATCTGTACGTGGGGTAATCCATCTGTACGTGAGGGAATCCATCTGTACGTGAGGGAATCCATCTGTACGTGAGGTAATCCATCTGTACGTGAGGGAATCCATCTGTACGTGAGGTAATCCATCTGTAAGTGAGGTAATCCATCTGTAAGTGAGGTAATCCATCTGTAAGTGAGGTAATCCATCTGTAAGTGAGGTAATCCATCTGTACGTGGGGTAATCCATCTGTAAGTGAGGTAATCCATCTGTACGTGGGGTAATCCATCTGTAAGTGAGGTAATCCATCTGTACGTGGGGTAATCCATCTGTAAGTGAGGTAATCCATCTGTACGTGGGGTAATCCATCTGTACGTGGGGTAATCCATCTGTACATCTCACAGAAACGACTTTGTCGCTATTCCCCCTTGCCACTCTTTCAGAACTAAAAAAACTAATCTGTCTCATCACAATTTTTTAAGTCACTCCCCCAAAATAATTTTGAGGTAGGGTGGCATTTTACCCCAAATTGATCCACATTACATTTATCCCCACTCTCCCATGAGTGACAGGGTAGCCTAGTGGTTAGAGCGTTGGACTAGTAACCGGAAGGTTGCAAGTTCAAATCCCCGAGCTGACAAGGTACAAATCTGTCGTTCTGCCCCGGAACAGGCAGCTAACCCACTAGGCCTTCATTGAAAATAAGAATTTGTTCTTAACTGACTTGCCTAGTTAAATAAATAAAAATGTAAACCTGGATGTGTAGCAGTGGCATGGTTACTGCTCTGCAATTCATGATGAATTCTGACAAGCAGTCAATGCACAACAATTCTTGTCAATGCACAACAAAACAATTTGCCCAGTACGAGCAAATTTAGTTGAGAAATAAATCTGGGAGCCCCTTCTTCTCAATAAATGCCAATAAAACGGCTGTTTTCGGGATTGCAAGAATTGTTGTGCATTGACTGCTTGTCAGAATGCATGTTTCAATCCCGATGGCACTCCTAACTTTAATATGTCTCGAAAATTATTTATATCGCATAGAACACACAACAAGCCGATAAGATAAATATATCAACTATTCTACTATGGGGGTTGTCTGATTTTTCTATTCATTACTCGTTTTCAAAGGAAAACTAATTGTGGGCTATTCTAGCATCAAAGTGCCACTAGGCAGAAATATTTTTGTCATGTTCCTTATTTTTTTGTGAATGGCGGCAATGGCCTACTTATTGCCTTACCTCCTCACGCCATTTGCACACACTGTATATAGACTTTCTTTTATTTTCTATTGTGTTATTGGCTGTACGCGTGTTTATTCCATGTGTAACTCTGTGTTGTTGTTCCTGTCGCACTGCTTTGCTTTATCTTGGCCAGGTCGCAGTTGTAAATGAGAACTTGTTCTCAACTAGTTTACTTAAATAAAGGTGGAATAAAAATCAAATTAAAAATGATTGTGCCGTGGCGGGTCTAACGGTCGTCTCGCGCCGAACTGCGCATGTGCAGCCCGTCAACTCAAAGGCAACTCCTAAATAAACTCCTATTAAAACGTATCAGTTTGTCACTTTCACGAGGTTGGAGTACTAACATGTTCAAATACGTAAGAGGTTTGCTCGAATCTAAGTTGTGGCTTTAGATTTCGAGAAAATAAATAGTTAAGTAAGATTTTTTTCACTTATCTTATTGATTTATCAATCCCCAAACCCCGGCCTGGTCTGTTTTGCATGAGTTCCCGGAAGTCTCGTGATGTTGCGCCTCTGGGTTTAGAAACTCTGTGCTCAAATCCTCCAACACCCCGCCCACACGATCCCAAAATTGTTTGACCGAACCCTACGTAAATTCCGTGGAGGGCGGGTAGTTGGGTTTCATTGGGGAATGACTTCCTAAGTAGTTGCTGTTGGGTGGTGTCTTCGCTGCTTAGGTGACACGTAACTAAAGTTAAAGGTGCTGTAAGGCCTCGGAAATATCTGGATTTTGACTTCTGCTACAGGGCTTAGCAAAGTCTGAACAAATTGCACTATTACATCCTATCTGGGTTTGTTTCGGAATAGAGTAGTGCGCATTGTTTCTACATTACCCACATTAACAAAGTCTGCTTCTTATGAAATATCGGAGAGAGTTTGCTGTGTGTAGTGTAGTCAAGCAAAAATCCAAGGAGAAGTAACAACAAACTGGGATTCCTCCGTGGATGTGGCTACAACGTGCTGTGGGCTAAAATGAGTCCAACATCTTCACTAAACTTTCCCCAACTCTAAAGTGTTTCTGCGCCCTCTGTCTAATAATGCTTGGGGACGACTGAAGTGATAAGGTGCTTGAGAGGTAGTAGTAACAAGTTTAGCTGAACTTTCCACAGAAGTGACCGGGAGATTGTTTGTGCAGGCAGCGGGGAGAGGAGCTATTCAACCATGGGGAACGGAGTGTGTTCTCGGAGGCAGCGGAGAATCTTCCAGTCTCTCCTTCTAATCACCGTGGTTTTCGGGATTATTTACGGGGGGATGATATCGTATGAGATGCACAAACAGCTGAAGAGGACAGAGGCGATGGCTGCCAAGTACCAGCAACATCAGGAGTCGCTCTCGGCGCAGCTTCAAGGTAAACGTTTTCCCCGGTCGACGTTTTAAAAAGATAAGGAGAGAACAGTGGCGATATTAGAATTTTTAATCTTGGTGGGGCAAACAAAACAAAAACTGTGCATGCCAGCAAAGCCACTAACAAATGCAACACTGATGAATAGATAAGTTGTAGTATAACGGTGACACACGGTGCCCACAAATTTAGGGCCTACATAAAGCTGTCCCAACATCTTACCGCTGCTACAACTGGTTATCGGAGCCTTGTCTGGCAGCGAAACAGTTCATTCAGCTTCATTTACTGCCTCCAAAAAATATATATGGCTGATTTATGTGGTTTCTAATGTCAAAATATGGCATATGCGGGGACGACAAGCGGATAAGGGGCAATCTGTAATTTCGATTAAGACATTAATGAGCGGGCTAGGATGGATGTAGTCATAACTTTGTTTAGCACTTTTGAAATGTACAGTGACAGAATTCAGAACATGGGCCGTTCTTAGTGTTCTCCCTGTACACCAAGTCAGAACCATAGGATAAATAAACAGGGCATATAAGCAGACATTGAAAGCTCTTACAATATTCGATTATTACATTTCTCTAAAACTGGTTATAGGCTACCACGTCAGAACAGTAGGTGAAATTAAGAGGGGAAAATAGACCAATTTATTAAGGTGAGGCACATGGGTTAATAACAGCTTATTTCACAACATACACTTATTACTTTCTTAGCTACAGTATACATATCTCCCTGGAATATTTTTTAAAACATTTTTAGATTGAACATTTATTTAACTAGGCAAGTCGGTTAAGAACAAATTCTTATTTACAATGACGGCCAAACCAGGACGACGCTGGGCCAATTGTGCGCCACCCTATAGGACTCCCAATCACAGCCGGATGTGATACAGCCTGGATACGAACCAGGGACTGTAGTTATGCCTACTATTGCATTGAGATGCAGTGCCTTAGACCGCTGCGTGACTCGGGAGAAAAATTACATATTACATAATTTATGCTGCAGCATACAAGACATTTTTGGACTCGCCTTGTTATGCTGTGCTCACTTGAACAGGAAGGTGGCGCAGCAGTCCTTCGTGGGCAAATTTATGGCAATTGGGAATTTCTCGCATGGAATAGCCTTCATTTCTCAGAGCATGAATAGATTGACGAGTTTCAGAAGAAAGTCTTTGTTTCTGGCCATTTTGAGCCTGTAATCGAACCGACAAATGCTGTTGCTCCAGATACTCAACTAGTCTAAAGAAGGACTGTTTTTTTGCTTCTTTAATCAGAACAACAGTTTTCAGCTGTGCTAACATAATAGCAAAAGGGTTTTCTAATGATCAGTTAGCCTTTTAAAATGATAATCTTGGATTAGCTAACACAACATGCCATTGGAACACAGGGGTGATGGTTGCTGATAATGGGCCTCTGTACACCTATGTAGAAATTCATCATTAAAAATCATCCATTTCGAGCTACAATAGTCATTTACAACATTAACAATGTTTACACTGTATTTCTGATCAATTTGTTATTTTAATGGACAAAAAGTGCTTTTCTTTCAAACAAGGACATTTTCTAATTGACCCCAAAGTTTGGAACGGTAGTGTATATATTTTTATTACATTTATTTTAGTTAACAATGTGGGGCTCAAAACAGATGGGTCTCTGCCCCACCTAACCCTGAATGATGGGTCGTCACTGGGAGAGAGGGAGGAGCTCAAGGACTTTATTTTAATTACTTTCTTGGCGTTCTTCTTTACCGATATCTGCTTTTACTAAAATATACAATTGTATCAGTTGCTTTTAAAACAATGTTGCGAGTGTCAAAGTTTTTCGCTGTCACAGCGGTGGCTTCTTGTTGACTTAGTTGGCGTTGGCTGGCTCAGCTTACTGTATTGAGAGTAGAGGTCGACCGATTTAATCGGAATGACCGATTTTAATTAGGGCCGGTTTCAAGTTTTCATAACAATCGGTAATCTGCATTTTTGGATGCCGATTATGGCCAATTTATATTGCGTCCACGAGGAGACTGTGTGGCAAGCTTGACCACCTGTTACGCAAGTGCAGGCAGCAATGAGCCAAGGTAAGTTACGAGCTAGCATTAAACTTATCTTATAGATTTTTTTTATTACTAGTTTAACTAGCTTGTCCTGCGTTGCATTTAATCAATGTGCTGCCTGAAGTTGTCACTTCTCTTGCGATCAGTGTAAGCAGAGTCAGGGTATATGCAGCAGTTTGGGCCGCCTGGCTCGTTGAGAACTGGCGGCCCAAACTGCTGCATATACCCTGACTCTGCTTACACTGAAGACCACTTCTTCCTAACAAAGACTGTAATTAATTTGCCAGAACTTTATATATTTATGACATAACATTGAAGGTTGTGCAATGTAACAGCAATATTTAGTCTTAGGATTGCCACCTGTTCGATAGAATACGGTACGGTTCCGTATTTCACTGTTTTCGAAATGATAGTTTCAAGATTTGACCATATTAATGACCTAGGGCTCGTATTTCTGTGTGTTATTATATTATAATTAAGTCTATGATTTGATAGAGCAGTCTGACTGAGCGGTGGAAGGCAGCAGCAGGCTCGTAAGCATTCATTCAAACAGCACTTTCCTCCGTTGCCAGCAGCTCTTCACAATGCTTGAAGCACAGCAGTGTTTATGACTTCAAGCCTATCAACTCCTGAGATTAGGCTGGCAATACTATAGTGCCTATAAGAACATCCAATAGTCAAAGGTCTATAAAATACAAATGGTATAGAGAGAAATAGTCCTATAATAACTTCTACAACACTGTTTTTGTATTATTTTTACCAAATTGAACACTTTTAATTGATTTGAGACTACATTTATTTTATTTATGTATTACATTAAGTTAAAATAAGTGTTCATTGTTCCTTCAGTATTGTTGTATTTGTCATTTATTACATATTAATAAAAGAATTGGCCATATAACTCATCAGCTGAGTTTAGCACACATCATTCCCCAAGCTAGATATGTACCGGGGCCTAAGAGGTTATTTTGAGTTTGGTCAAGAGGAGTTTCTTGATAAAGGATTAATGGCTCTATAGTAGGACACACACTTGGTGGCCTCAGTGTCCCAAGGCATGCTCTGCACCTCTGGAAACCTCACTTGCCAGCTCAACGTCAGACAGGTCACTAGGCTAGCTTTCTAAACACGTAGGTCACTCCCTCTACAGCCGGTTTCTCTAAGTAGGCCCTGGCCTTCGGATGATGAAACCACCAATCTGATGTTTGCTTGTAGATTTGTACTTTCTAGGATAGTTCAACGTGGACACTGTTCAATTTTCAAGTACTTTGTTGTATAATTTAGGTACGGCTACACACATGGTTCTTGCTCCATGTTTTACATGTACTGTATGCCTGGTTGGACAGTGAAGTAAGAACACATGGACCATTTCAAATGGATTGGATAGCCCTTCACTCACGTTCTGTCAGGGGTAACTCACTTCAGCCACCTCACTTTGGTGTGGAGGGGTGATTATGTTCTCTTCACAGTCATTCAATATCTACTCTCTGCTTGTTAATAGCATTAATGTGACCTACAGTATATTTAGAGATGGATTGTTACACAGCCTGTGGGGGAAAATCGATTGACAGTTTCCCCTTTTTAACAACAGAGCAGCTCTTAACTGCCGAACACTACTAGTGTTTTTGCTGGCCTCAACTCTGCCAACGGCTCTGGTAGCCGAGTTGTACTCAGTAGACTACTCTCTATTTAAAGGTTCTCTACTAGACATTTAGCAGACATACGCATGTGGAACATTTTACAAGAACTGCATTGAAGTGGGAAGCTAAGTTTCAATCAAAGGGATTTTTTTTATCATTCAGAAATACATTGTTATATTAGGAGCCCTAATCTGAAATGAGATTTTTCTTATGAAACAGCAGAAGGGTGAATGTAGTAGAGACACTAGAGAAACATAAGGACGAGTATTTAATTTTATATCCCACTGAAAGAGAAAGAGGCCACTGAGGATGGCTCTGGAACTGTCCTAACCTTTCACCCCTCACTCCTATCACATACTCACTCCTGTATGTGTGTGTGGGAAATACAAAGGGAGAGAAGGATTTTATTGCCATGAGGAGAGAGACCTTGCATGCTCAGTCATCTCTTTGCCTTCACCAGTTGTGTTGGAGGAGGTAGGTGGCCATGTCTGGATACCCAGGTGTGGAGTTGTCACCCGGAGGAGAGGCTCAGTTAGGGACAGGTGAAGGTGACTCTAAAGACCCCCTGGAGGGCTATAGTGCATAGAGATGATGTAATTGTTATTATACATTATGTAGACATCATGGTGAACTTACCCGGTGAGGTGAAAGAGGAGCCCCGACAAGACCACTGTGTCCAGAAGTCCTAAAGGCCCTTCCTCTCAGACCAACACCTACCTGGTTTCTCCCCTGGCCAGGTGAGTAGTCGGAGTACGGGGAATTGTAGCCGACTACACAGGTTCCATCTGCACCTGTAGAATGCCGCCCTGTCTGTTTGAAGATTGAGACCGATCTCACCTGTATAGGGTTGCCCAGGTGAGAGAGTATTGGATAGATGGACCTGAGCCCAGCTCTACCAACCAGAGGTCCAGTCCCTACTGGTCTGTCTCACCTGTATAGGGTTGCTCAGGTGAGTAGAATTACAATGGAGGTGGAACCCAGCCCACCACACACACACCTCCCCTCGAGGCCCAAGAGTTCTGGGAGAGGTCTATGAGAGTGTGTGATCTGACTCTGGGCCCAGTTCACTCCAAAGGTCAACTTCATAGTGTGCCTTCTGTTCTCTCTCTCCATACACTTTATCCGCCATAAGGGACTGTATTAACCATTGGGGGACTCACTCTTGTGGGACCTCTGTTGCCATGCTCACTGAGCTGGTATTTTGGATGCTTTTAAGGTATAGTGTAAATGACGGGAAATTCCACGTTAACAGAATTACTCTTTGACTCATTTTTGTTTTTTCACTTTAAAATCTATGCCAAACAAAAACCATTGATTTCAAAGTTTAACAAACCATACAACTCTATGCACAAGGACTACTTTTAACAATTTTCACCAAAACATGTCCAAAATGAATTTAAAGCTGCACTATGCAGAAATCGCTCCGCCATTTCCTGTTTGCAAAAAATTCTAATAGTTTGCATAATTTCAGTTTGACAAAACAATCAAGTAATAGTGCATTGAACCGTTGTACCATCTGAACTACTGTGACGTCTTTTCCACAAATATTTTCAGCTGTCTGAAACGGGTGTAGAAAACCCTTAACAGGAAAAAAAGTTAGCCTAAAATGTCATACTCAAATCTAACTTCCTGTAGCTCAGGACCTGAAGCAAGGATGCGCATATCCTTGATACCATTTGAAAGGAAACACTTTGAAGTTTGTGGGAGAATTATAGGAGAATATAACACGTTAGATCTGGTAAAAGATAATACAAAGAAAAAAAACATGCGATTTTGTTTTTTAAATCCCCCATCGTGAAAGGCCATTATCTGACTTTGGACTCTAAGCGCACTTTAGATTTTGGCCACTAGAAGGCAGCAGTGTATGTGCAAAGTTTTAGACTGATCCAATCAACCATTGTATTTATCTTCAAAATGTTGTTTTGAGTCTGCCAAAATATGCATAATTGGTCTGTGCAGATCCTGAACTTTGGTGACTGATTACGGTAAAACTCTCTCAGGGTTTTATGCAACCACGTATTTCAAAAACTCTTTTATATATCTGCTCCGAATTAAGATTAAAAGATGTCTGCATAAAGAATGGGGTGTCGGCTATGATATGACACATTGACTTTTGAAAAATCTATTTTGCTTATCAAACTACAGTAAGTGAAGTGGATTTACACCCGGTAACGGAATTACTCTACTGTATTGGACTGTACTGTACTGTACTCTACTGTATTGGACTGTACTGTACTCTACTCTATTGGACTGTACTGTATTGGACTGAACTCTACTGTATTGGACTGTACTCTACTGTATTGGATTGTACTGTATTGGACTTTATTGTATTGGACTGTACTCTACTGTGCTCTGCTCACTGTACTGAAGGGAGGACCATAGCAGGTGACCCAACTGTACTGTACTCTACTGTATTGGACTGTATTGTATTGGACTGTACTGTATTGGGCTGTACTCTACTGTATTGGGCTGTACTGTACTCTACTGTATTGTATTGGACTGTAAGCTACTGTATTGGACTGTACTGTACTGTATTGGACTGGACTGTACTGTATTGGACTGTACTGTATTGGATTGGACTGTACTCTACTCTACTGTACTGTATTGGACTGTACTGTATTGGACTGTGCTCTGCTCACTGTACTGAAGGGAGGACCGTAGCAGGTGACCCAACTGTGTTGTATTGTATTGTACTGTACTGTGCTGTACTGTACTGTATTGTATTGGACTGTACTGTACTGTATTCAAATCAAATCAAATCAAATCAAATTTATTTATATAGCCCTTCGTACATCAGCTGATATCTCAAAGTGCTGTACAGAAACCCAGCCTAAAACCCCAAACAGCAAGCAATGCAGGTGGAGAAGCACAGTGGCTAGGAAAAACTCCCTAGAAAGGCCAATACCTAGGAAGAAACCTAGAGAGGAACCAGGCTATGTGGGGTGGCCAGTCCTCTTCTGGCTGTGCCGGGTGGAGATTATAACAGAACATGGTCAAGATGTTCAATGTTCATAAATGACCAGCATGGTCGAATAATAATAAGGCAGAACAGTTGAAACTAGAGCAGCAGCACAGTCAGGTGGAAGTTGAAACTGGAGCAGCAGCATGGCCAGGTAGACTGGGGACAGCAAGGAGTCATCATGTCAGGTAGTCCTGGGGCATGGTCCTAGGGCTCAGGTCAGTTGAAACTGGAACAGCAGCATGGCCAGGTGGACTGGGGACAGCAAGGAGTCATCATGTCAGGTAGTCCTGGGGCATGGTCCTAGGGCTCAGGTCCTCCGAGAGAGAGAAAGAAAGAGAGAAGGAGAGAATTAGAGAACGCACACTTAGATTCACACAGGACACCGAATAGGACAGGAGAAGTACTCCAGATATAACAAACTGACCCCAGCCCCCCGACACATAAACTACTGCAGCATAAATACTGGAGGCTGAGACAGGAGGGGTCAGGAGACACTGTGGCCCCATCCGAGGACACCCCCGGACAGGGCCAAACAGGAAGGATATAACCCCACCCACTTTGCCAAAGCACAGCCCCCACACCACTAGAGGGATATCTTCAACCACCAACTTACCATCCTGAGACAAGGCTGAGTATAGCCCACAAAGATCTCCGCCACGGCACAACCCAAGGGGGGGGGGGCGCCAACCCAGACAGGATGACCACAACAGTGAATCAACCCACTCAGGTGACGCACCCCCTCCAGGGACAGCATGAGAGAGCCCCAGCAAGCCAGTGACTCAGCCCCTGTAATAGGGTTAGAGGCAGAGAATCCCAGTGGAAAGAGGGGAACCGGCCAGGCAGAGACAGCAAGGGCGGTTCGTTGCTCCAGAGCCTTTCCGTTCACCTTCCCACTCCTGGGCCAGACTACACTCAATCATATGACCCACTGAAGAGATGAGTCTTCAGTAAAGACTTAAAGGTTGAGACCGAGTTTGCGTCTCTGACATGGGTAGGCAGACCGTTCCATAAAAATGGAGCTCTATAGGAGAAAGCCCTGCCTCCAGCTGTTTGCTTAGAAATTCTAGGGACAATTAGGAGGCCTGCGTCTTGTGACCGTAGCGTACGTATAGGTATGTACGGCAGGACCAAATCAGAGAGATAGGTAGGAGCAAGCCCATGTAATGCTTTGTAGGTTAGCAGTAAAACCTTGAAATCAGCCCTTGCTTTGACAGGAAGCCAGTGTAGAGAGGCTAGCACTGGAGTAATATGATCAAATTTTTTGGTTCTAGTCAGGATTCTAGCAGCCGTATTTAGCACTAACTGAAGTATATACAACTGTACAACTGTATTGTATTGGACTGTACTGTACTCTACTGTATCGGACTGTACTGTACTCTACTGTATCGGACTACTGTACTGTATCGGAAGGGTACTGTACTCTACTGTACTGTATTGGACTGGACTGTACTGTATTGGACTGTACTGTACTCTACTGTGCTCTGCTCACTGTACTGAAGGGAGGACCATAGCAGGTGACCCAACTGTACTGTACTCTACTGTATTGGACTGTATTGTATTGGACTGTACTGTATTGGGCTGTACTCTACTGTATTGTGCTGTACTGTACTGTACTGTATTGGACTGGACTGTACTCTACTGTACTGTATTGGACTGGACTGTACTCTACTGTACTGTATTGGACTGTACTGTATTGGATTGGACTGTACTGTACTCTACTGTACTGTATTGGACTGTACTGTATTGGACTGTGCTCTGCTCACTGTACTGAAGGGAGGACCGTAGCAGGTGACCCAACTGTGTTATATTGGACTCTACTGTATTGTACTGTACTGTACTGTACTCTACTGTGCTGTATTGGACTGTACTCTGCTGTATTGGACTACTGTACTGTATTGGCCTGTACTGTACTCTACTGTATTGGACTGTACTGTACTCTACTGTATTGGACTGTACTGTACTGTATTGGACTGGACTGTACTCTACTGTATTGTACTGTACTCTACTGTGCTGTATTGGACTGTACTCTACTGTATTGGACTGTACTGTACTCTACTGTATCGGACTGTACTGTACACTACTCTACTGTACTGTACTGGACTGTACTGTATTGGACTGGACTGTACCCTACTGTATTGGACTGGACTGTACTGTATTGGACTGTACTGTACTCTACTGTGCTGTACTGTATTGGACTGTACTGTACTCTACTGTGCTGTACTGTATTGGACTGTACTGTACTCTACTGTACTGTATTGTATTGGACTGTACTGTACTCTACTGTATCGGACTGTACTGTACTCTACTGTACTGTACTCTACTGTATCGGACTGTACTGTACTGTACTGTATCGGACTGTACTGTACTCTACTGTACTGTATTGGACTGGACTGTACCCTACTGTATTGGACTGGACTGTACCCTACTGTATTGGACTGGACTGTACCCTACTGTATTGGACTGGACTGTACTGTATTGGACTGTACTGTACTCTACTGTGCTGTACTGTATTGGACTGTACTGTACTGTACTGTATTGTATTGGACTGTACTGTACTGTATTGTATTGGACTGTACTGTACTCTACTGTATCGGACTGTACTGTACTGTACTGTGCTCTGCTCACTGTACTGAAGGGAGGACCGTAGCAGGTGACCCAACTGTACTGTACTCTACTGTATTGGACTGTATTGTATTGGACTGTACTGTATTGTGCTGTACTGTACTGTACTCTACTGTATTGTATTGGACTGTACGCTACTGTATTGGACTGTACTGTACTGTATTGGACTGTACTGTACTGTATTGGACTGGACTGTACTCTACTGTACTGTATTGGATTGGACTGTACTGTATTGGACTGTACTGTACTGTATTGGACTGGACTGTACTCTACTGTACTGTATTGGATTGGACTGTACTGTATTGGATTGGACTGTACTGTACTCTACTGTACTGTATTGGACTGTACTGTATTGGACTATACTTTATTGGACTGTGCTCTGCTCACTGTACTGAAGGGAGGACCGTAGCAGGTGACCCAACTGTTGTATTGGACTCTATTGTATTGGACTGTATTGTATTGGACTGTACTGTACTGTACTGTATTGTATTGGACTGTACTGTACTCTACTGTATTGTATTGGACTGTACTGTACTCTACTGTATCGGACTGTACTGTACTCTACTGTACTGTATTGGACTGTACTGTATTGGACTGTACTGTATTGGACTGTACTGTATTGGACTGTGCTCTGCTCACTGTACTGAAGGGAGGACCATAGCAGGTGACCCAACTGTACTGTACCCTACTGTATTGGACTGTATTGTATTGGACTGTACTGTATTGTGCTGTACTGTACTCTACTGTATTGTATTGGACTGTACGCTACTGTATTGGACTATACTGTACTGTATTGGAATAGACTGTACTCTACTGTACTGTATTGGACTGTACTGTATTGGATTGGACTGTATTGTACTCTACTGTACTGTATTGGACTGTACTGTATTGGACTGTATTGGACTGTGCTCTGCTCACTGTACTGAAGGGAGGACCGTAGCAGGTGACCCAACTGTATTGTACTGTATTGGACTGTACTCTACTGTGCTGTATTGGACTGTACTCTGCTGTATTGGACTGTACTGTACTGTATTGGACTGTACTGTACTGTACTGTATTGTATTGGACTGTACTCTACTGTATTGGACTGTACTGTACTCTACTGTATCGGACTGTACTGTACACTACTCTACTGTACTGTATTGGACTGGACTGTACTCTACTGTATTGTACTGTACTGTACTGTACTCTACTGTGCTGTATTGGACTGTACTCTACTGTATTGGACTGTACGCTACTGTATTGGACTGTACGCTACTGTATTGGACTGTACGCTACTGTATTGGACTGGACTGTACTCTACTGTATTGGACTGGACTTTACTCTACTGTATTGGACTGTACTTTACGCTACTGTATTGGACTGTACTCTGCGCTACTGTATTGGACTGTACTGTACTCTACTGTATTGGACTGTACTGTACTCTACTGTACTGTATTGGACTGTACTGTATTGGACTGTACTGTATTGGACTGTGCTCTGCTCACTGTACTGAAGGGAGGACCGTAGCAGGTGACCCAACTGTGTTGTATTGGACTCTACTGTATTGGACTGTATTGTACTGTACTGTACTGTACTCTACTGTGCTGTATTGGACTGTACTCTGCTGTATTGGACTGTACTCTACTGTATTGGACTGTACTGTACTCTACTGTATTGGACTGTACTGTACTCTACTGTATTGGACTGTACTGTACTCTACTGTATTGGACTGTACTGTACTCTACTGTATTGGACTGTACTGTACTCTACTGTATTGGACTGTACTGTAAGCTACTGTACTCTACTGTGCTGTACTCTACTGTATTGGACTGTACTCTACTGTATTGTACTGTACTCTACTGTGCTGTATTGGACTGTATTGGACTGTACTCTACTGTATTGGACTGTACTCTACTGTATTGGACTGTACTGTACACTACTCTACTGTACTGTATTGGACTGTGCTCTGCTCACTGTACTGAAGGGAGGACCGTAGCAGGTGACCCAACTGTGTTGTATTGGACTCTACTGTATTGGACTGTATTGTACTGTACTGTACTGTACTCTACTGTGCTGTATTGGACTGTACTCTGCTGTATTGGACTGTACTCTACTGTATTGGACTGGACTGTACTCTACTGTATTGGACTGTACTGTACTCTACTGTATTGGACTGTACTGTACTCTACTGTATTGGACTGTACTGTACTCTACTGTATATGACTGTACTGTACTCTACTGTATTGGACTGTACTGTAAGCTACTGTATTGTACTGTACTCTACTGTGCTGTATTGGACTGTATTGGACTGTACTCTACTGTATTGTACTGTACTCTACTGTGCTGTATTGGACTGTATTGGACTGTACTCTACTGTATTGGACTGTACTCTACTGTATTGGACTGTACTGTACTCTACTGTATCAGACTGTACTGTACACTACTCTACTGTACTGTATTGGACTGGACTGTACAAAACTGTATTGGACTGGACTGTACTGTATTGGACTGTACTGTACTCTACTGTGCTGTACTGTATTGTATTGGACTGTACTGTACTGTATCGGACTGTACTGTACTGTACTGTATCGGACTGTACTGTACTCTACTGTACTGTATTGGACTGTACTGTACTGTATTGGACTGGACTGTACCCTACTGTATTGGACTGGACTGTACTGTATTGGACTGTACTGTACTCTACTGTGCTGTACTGTATTGGACTGTACTGTACTCTACTGTACTGTATTGGACTGTACTGTACTACTGTACTGTATTGTATTGGACTGTACTGTACTCTACTGTATCGGACTGTACTGTACTCTACTGTATCGGACTGTACTGTATCGGACTGTACTGTACTCTACTGTACTGTATTGGACTGTACTGTACTGTACTGTATTGGACTGTACTGTACTGTATTGGACTGGACTGTATCCTACTGTATTGGACTGGACTGTACCCTACTGTATTGGACTGGACTGTACTGTATTGGACTGTACTGTACTCTACTGTGCTGTACTGTATTGGACTGTACTGTACTCTACTGTACTGTATTGGACTGTACTGTACTCTACTGTACTGTATTGTATTGGACTGTACTGTACTGTATTGTATTGGACTGTACTGTACTCTACTGTATCGGACTGTACTGTACTCTACTGTATCGGACTGTACTGTACTCTACTGTATCGGACTGTACTGTACTCTACTGTATCGGACTGTACTGTACTGTACTGTACTCTACTGTACTGTATTGGACTGTACTGTACTGTACTCTACTGTACTGTATTGGACTGTACGCTACTGTATTGGACTGTACTGTACTCGACTGTACTGTATTGGACTGTACTGTACTCTACTGTACTGTATTGGACTGTACTGTATTGGACTGTGCTCTGCTCACTGTACTGAAGGGAGGACCGTAGCAGGTGACCCAACTGTTGTATTGGACTCTACTGTATTGGACTGGTATTCTACTGTACTGTATTGTATCGGACTGTACTGTACTCTACTGTACTCTACTGTACTGTACTGTACTCTACTGTACTGTACTCTACTGTATCGGACTGTACTGTACTCTAGTGTATTGGACTGGACTGTACTGTATTGGACTGTACTGTACTCTACTGTGCTCTGCTCACTGTACTGAAGGGAGGACCATAGCAGGTGACCCAACTGTACTGTACTGTATTGGACTGTACTGTATTGTGCTGTACTGTACTCTACTGTATTGGATTGGATTGTACGCTACTGTATTGGACTGTACTGTACTGTATTGGACTGGACTGTACTCTACTGTACTGTATTGGACTGGACTGGACTCTACTGTACTGTATTGGACTGTACTGTATTGGATTGGACTGTACTGTACTCTACTGTACTGTATTGGACTGTACTGTATTGGACTGGACTGTATTGGACTGTGCTCTGCTCACTGTACTGAAGGGAGGACCGTAGCAGGTGACCCAACTGTATTGTATTGTACTGTATTGGACTGTACTCTACTGTGCTGTATTGGACTGTACTCTACTGTATTGGACTGTACGCTACTGTATTGGACTGGACTGTACTCTACTGTATTGGACTGGACTTTACGCTACTGTATTGGACTGTACTCTGCTGTATTGGACTGTACTGTACACTACTCTACTGTACTGTATTGGACTGTACTGCACTGTACTGTACTGTATTGGACTGGACTGGACTCTACTGTATTGTACTGTACTGTACTGTACTCTACTGTGCTGTATTGGACTGTACTCTACTGTGCTGTATTGGACTGTATTGGACTGTACTCTACTGTATTGGACTGTACTCTATTGTATTGGACTGTACTGTACTCTATCGGACTGTACTGTACACTACTCTACTGTGCTGTATTGGACTGTACTGTACTGTACTGTATTGGACTGGACTTTACCCTACTGTATTGGACTGGACTGTACTGTATTGGACTTTACTGTACTCTACTGTATCGGACTGTACTGTATCGGACTGTACTGTATTGGACTGTACTGTACTGTGCTCTGCTCACTGTACTGAAGGGAGGACCGTAGCAGGTGACCCAACTGTGTTGTATTGGACTCTACTGTATTGGACTGTATTGTATTGTGCTGTACTGTATTGGACTGTACTGTACTGTACTGTACTGTATTGGACTGTACTGTACTGTGCTGTACTGTATTGGACTGTACTGTACTCTACTGTACTGTACTCTACTGTATCGGACTGTACTGTACTGTACTGTACTGTACTCTACTGTATCGGACTGTACTGTACTCTACTGTATTGGACTGGACTGGACTGTACTGTATTGGACTGTACTGTACTCTACTGTGCTCTGCTCACTGTACTGAAGGGAGGACCATAGCAGGTGACCCAACTGTACTGTACTCTACTGTATTGGACTGTATTGTATTGGACTGTACTGTATTGTGCTGTACTGTACTCTACTGTATTGTATTGGACTGTACGCTACTGTATTGGACTGTACTGTACGCTACTGCATTGGACTGTACTGTACTGTATTGGACTGGACTGGACTCTACTGTACTGTATTGGACTGGACTGGACTCTACTGTACTGTATTGGACTGTACTGTATTGGATTGGATTGGACTGTACTGTATTGGACTGGACTGTATTGGACTGTGCTCTGCTCACTGTACTGAAGGGAGGACCGTAGCAGGTGACCCAACTGTATTGTATTGTACTGTACTGTACTCTACTGTGCTGTATTGGACTGTACTCTGCTGTATTGGACTGTACTCTACTGTATTGGACTGTACTGTACTCTACTGTATTGGACTGTACTGTACTCTACTGTATTGGACTGTACTGTACTCTACTGTATCGGACTGTACTGTACTCTACTCTACTGTACTGTATTGGACTGGACTGTACTCTACTGTATTGTACTGTACTCTACTGTGCTGTATTGGACTGTACTGTACTCTACTGTATTGTATTGGACTCTATTGTATTGTACTGTACTCTACTGTGCTGTATTGGACTGTACTCTACTGTATTGGACTGTACGCTACTGTATTGGACTGGACTGTACTCTACTGTATTGGACTGGACTTTACGCTACTGTATTGGACTGTACTCTGCTGTATTGGACTGTACTGTACTCTACTGTATTGGACTGTACTGTACTCTACTGTATCGGACTGTACTGTACACTACTCTACTGTACTGTATTGGACTGTACTGTACTGTACTGTATTGGACTGGACTGGACTCTACTGTATTGTACTGTACTGTACTGTACTCTACTGTGCTGTATTGGACTGTACTCTACTGTGCTGTATTGTACTGTACTCTACTGTGCTGTATTGGACTGTACTGTACTCTACTGTATTGTATTGGACTCTATTGTATTGTACTGTGCTGTATTGGACTGTACTCTACTGTATTGGACTGTACGCTACTGTATTGGACTGGACTGTACTCTACTGTATTGGACTGGACTTTACACTACTGTATTGGACTGTACTCTGCTGTATTGGACTGTACTGTACTCTACTGTATCGGACTGTACTGTACACTACTCTACTGTACTGTATTGGACTGTACTGTACTGTACTGTACTGTATTGGACTGGACTGGACTCTACTCTATTGTACTGTACTGTACTCTACTGTGCTGTATTGGACTGTACTCTACTGTGCTGTATTGGACTGTATTGGACTGTACTCTACTGTATTGGACTGTACTCTATTGTATTGGACTGTACTGTACACTACTCTACTGTGCTGTATTGGACTGTACTGTACTGTACTGTATTGGACTGGACTTTACCCTACTGTATTGGACTGGACTGTACTGTATTGGACTTTACTGTACTCTACTGTACTCTACTGTATCGGACTGTACTGTACTCTACTGTACTGTACTCTACTGTATCGGACTGTACTGTACTGTATTGTACTGTACTGTATTGGACTGTACTGTACTGTATTGGACTGTACTGTACTCTACTGTATTGTATTGGACTGTATTGGACTGTACTCTACTGTATTGGACTGTATTGGACTGTACTCTACTGTATTGGACTGTATTGGACTGTACTCTACTGTATTGGACTGTACTGTACTGTATTGGACTTTACTGTACTCTACTGTATTGTATTGGACTGTATTGGACTGTACTCTACTGTGCTCTACTCACTGTACTGAAGGGAGGACAGTAGCAGGTGACCTAACTGTACTCTACTGTATTGGACTGTACTGTACTGGACTGTTCTATATTGGACTCTACTGTGCTGTATTGTATTGGACTGTACTGTACTCTACTGTATTGGACTACTGTACTCTACTGTATTGGACTACTGTACTGTACTCTACTGTATTGGACTACTGTACTGTACTCTACTGTATTGGACTGTACTGTATTGGACTGTACTGTATTGGACTGTACTGTATTGGACTGTACTGTGTTCTGCTCACTGTACTGAAGGGAGGACCGTAGCAGGTCACCCAACTGTACTCTACTGTATTAGACTGTACTGTATCGGACTGTACTGTACTGTACTGTACTGTGCTCTGCTCACTGTACTGAAGGGCGGACCGTAGCAGGTGACCCAACTGTACTGTACTCTACTGTATTGGACTGTATTGTATTGGACTGTACTGTACTCTACTGTGCTGTATTGTATTGTGCTGTACTGTATTGGACTGTACTGTACTCTACTCTACTGTGCTGTACAGTATTGTATTGGACTGTACTGTACAGTATTGTATTGGACTGTGCTGTACTCTACTGTATTGGACTCTACTGTACCCTACTGTATTGGACTGTACTCTACTGTAGTGTATTGGACTGTACTATACTGTACTGTACTGTATTGGACTGTACTGTACTCTACTGTATTGGACTGTACTGTACTCTACTGTATTGGACTGTACTGTACTGTATTGGACTGTACTGTATTGTATTGGACTGTACTGTACTCTACTGTATTGTATTGGACTGTACTGTACTGTATTGTACTGTATTGGACTGTACTGGACTGTACTGTATTGGACTGTACTGGACTGTACTGTATTGGACTGTACTGTACTCTACTGTATAGGACTGTACTGTACTCTACTGTATAGGACTGTACTGTACTCTACTGTATTGGACTGTACTGTATTGAACTGTACTCTACTGTGCTCTACTCACTGTACTGAAGGGAGGACAGTAGCAGGTGACCCAACTGTATTCTACTGTATTGGACTGTACTGTACTGGACTGTTCTGTATTGGACTCTACTGTGCTGTACTCTACTATATTGGACTCTACTGTGCTGTATTGTATTGGACTGTACTCTACTGTATTGGACTGTACTGTGTTCTGCTCACTGTACTGAAGGGAGGACCGTAGCAGGTCACCCAACTGTACTCTACTGTATTAGACTGTACTGTATTGGACTACTGTACTGTACTCTACTGTATCGGACTGTACTGTACTGTACTGTATCGGACTGTACTGTACTCTACTGTACTGTACTGTGTTCTGCTCACTGTACTGAAGGGAGGACCGTAGCAGGTCACCCAACTGTACTCTACTGTATTGGACTGTACTGTACTGTGTTTTATTGGACTGTACTGAAGGGAGGACCGTAGCAGGTCACCCAACTGTTTTGTGACTTATGATTTCCCATTGTAGCCAATTCAGTTGCAGTAATTCACTTACAAGTTTGAATCACTTAATTAATAAACACAATTGATATCAGTAAAATCACAAACCATTACTTGTTACTTCTGTTTTTGTTTTTTTATACCTTTTATTTAACTAGGCAAGTCAGTTAAGAACACATTCTTATTTTCAATGACGGCCTGGGAACAGTGGGTTAACTGCCTGTTCAGGGGCAGAACGGCAGATTTGTACCTCGTCAGCTCGAACATGAAGCAAGGGGGGGGAAATGTTAAAATATCTTCCAGATATGTGGGTGTTTTGGTAACGGGATTAAGAGGCAATATTTCTTAGACTTTCAGACGGTAAACAATTTATCCAAAACAAATGATGTTGATATTATTTGGCAGGGGTCTTTATGTCAACATGAATGTATTTCTGAAACCTTTAGGACTTTTTCTGGTAGATGTTGTCAAAGACCCCTTTTCCCATCTGTTTATCCACAAATCAAAGCCTTGACTTATGCCTCATTTTTAAGATGGAGCGTTTTAGAAACATTTATCTTTGCCTTTAATTTCCCAAAATTA
>NC_034188.2:84118505-84238505 GCF_002021735.2 Oncorhynchus kisutch | reverse complement strand
CACATTTGTGGCCTGCTGGAGGTCATTTTGTAGGGCTCTGGCAGTGCTCCTCCTGCACCTCTTTGCACAAAGGCGGAGGTAGTGGTCCTGCTGCTGGGTTGTTGCCCTCCTACGGCCTCCTCCACGTCTCCTGATGTACTGGCCTGTCTCCTGGTAGCGCCTCCATGCTCTGGACACTACGCTGACAGACACAGCAAACCTTCTTGTCACAGCTCGCATTGATGTGCCACCCTGGATGAGTTGCACTACCTGAGTTGCACTACCTTGTGTGGGTTGTAGACTCCGTCTCATGCTACCACTAGAGTGAAAGCACCGCCAGCATTCAAAAGTGACCAAAACATCAGCCAGGAAGCATAGGAACTGAGAAGTGGTCTGTGGTCACCACCTGCAGAACCACTCCTTTATTGGGGGGTGTCTTGCTAATTGCCTATAATTTCCACCTGTTGTCTATTCCATTTGCACAACAGCATGCAAAATGTATTGTCAATCAGTGTTGCTTGCTAAGTGGACAGTTTGATTTCACAGAAGTGTGATTGACTTGGAGTTACATTGTGTTGTTTATGTGTTCCCTTTATTTTTTTTAGCAGTAATATATGTATATATATTTGTATGTATATTTATATACACATACACACACTACCGTTCAAAAGTTTGGGGTCACTTACAAATTTCCCTTTTTTTTTAAAGAAAAGCATTTTTTTTTGTCCATTAAATTAACATGAAATTGATCAGAAAAACAATGTAAACATTGTTAATGTTGTAAATGACTATTGGCAGATTTAAAAAAAAAATGGAATACATCGACGTAGAGGACCATTATCAGCAACCATCACTCCTGTGTTCCAATGGCACGTTGTGTTAGCCTTTTTAAAATGATAAACTTAAAATAGCTATTTGATCATTAGAAAACCCTTTTGCTATTATGTTAGCACAGCTGAAAACTGTTGTACTGATTTAAAGAAGCAATAAAACTGGCCTTCTTTAGACTAGTTGAGTATCTGAAGCATCAGCATTTGTGGGTTTGATTACAGGCTCAAAATGGCCAGAAACAAAGACTTTCACGCTATCCTGTGCAAAATGAAGGCTATCTAATGTACTTGTCCTCACCCGCAGGTGTGATGTTCAGATGTACTGATTCTATGTAGGTGTTTGTTACACGTGGTCTTCCACTGCGAGGATGATCAGCTGTCTGTCCTGTCTCCCTGTAGCGCTGTGTTAGGCGTCTCATAGTACGGACATTGCAATTTATTGCCCTGGCCACATCTGCAGTCCTCATGCCTCCTTGCAGCATTCCTAATGCAGATGAGCAGGGACCCTGGGCATCTTTCTTTTGGTGTTTTTCAGAGTCAGTAGAAAGGCCTCTTTAGTGTCCTAAGTTTTCATAACTGTGACCTAATTGCCTACCGTCTGTAAGCTGTTAGTGTCTTAACGGCCGTTCCATGTGCATGTTCAGGTGCATGTTCATCAATTGTTTATGGTTCATTGAACAAGCATGGGAAACAGTGTTTAAACCTTTTACAATGAAGATCTGTGAAGTTATTTGGATTTAAAAAAAATATCTTTTGAGACAAGTCAAAATGAGCTCTGTGACGACATACTGTGGAGTACCACACCTGACCTTCAATCAACGATGGCAATGCCAGAATACACATTCTGAACCAATACTGAACATGCTCACTCATTCAGACGCAGCAAAGGATCTGTTTGCTTGTTCTAAGCCATTTATGTGTGTTTTAAATCTAAATGTTTGTATCATAGACGTCTTTCTGTTTAGTTCAACTCCAGATGCCTCTGGGAGAACATCCTGGCACATTAACACTGTTTTCTCTGTTTCCCCCTGTCTTTCTCCTCCCTTCTCTCTCTTTCTTTCCCTCTCTTTCTCCTCCTTTCTCTCCTCTCTTTCCCTCTCCTTTCTCTTTCCTCTCTTTCCCTCTCCTTTCTCTCTTTCCTCTCTTTCCCTCTCCTTTCTCTCTTTCCCTCTCTTTCTCCCTCCCTTCTGTTTCCCTCTGTTTTCTCTCTGTTTCTCAGTGGTGTATGAGCATCGCTCGCGTCTAGAGAAGTCTCTGCAGAAGGAACGTCTAGAGCACAAGAAGGCCAAAGAGGGTGAGGGAGACAAAACGGCAGCCAATAGTATATACATTACTACATGAAGTACTTTAATCCTCTATTATACACTATTTACAACCATGTTGATTCCATCATGTCTTCCCCTTTTGTCTCCAACAGATTATCAGGTGTTTAAACTTGAAGCCCAACAGTCACTGAACAAGGAGAAGGTAGGCCTGAGTCCCCAACTCTAGTAGTCGCGATGGAAAGTTATGCAGTTAAATTCAGCATTAATGTGCCCATCTGTTTAGTGGGACTGTTAAATGATTGTCTGACTGCCAACATCTCTCCAGACTGAGGAGCAGTTGTATTCCAATGGTTTTATTAGGTCAGCGGCACTGATGTCACTTTCTGCTGTGGGCTGAAATGCCTCTGATTTGGTTGGGGGATGTTATTCATAATATTATAGGAGGAGTGGAGACAGGGATTGTAAATGTTGTTGATATTATAGGAGTGGAGACGGGGATTGTAAATGTTGTTGATATTAAAGGAGTGGAGACGGGGATTGTAAATGTTGTTGATATTATAGGAGTGGAGACGGGGATTGTAAATGTTGTTGATATTATAGGAGGAGTGGAGACAGGGATTGTAAATGTTGTTGATATTATAGGAGGAGTGGAGACAGGGATTGTAAATGTTGTTGATATTAAAGGAGTGGAGACGGGGATTGTAAATGTTGTTGATATTATAGGAGGAGTGGAGACGGGGATTGTAAATGTTGTTGATATTATAGGAGGAGTGGAGACGGGGATTGTAAATGTTGATATTATAGGAGGAGTGGAGACGGGGATTGTAAATGTTGTTGATATTAAAGGAGTGGAGACAGGGATTGTACATGTTGTTGATATTATAGGAGGAGTGGAGACGGGGATTGTAAATGTTGTTGATATTATAGGAGGAGTGGAGACGGGGATTGTACATGTTGTTGATATTATAGGAGGAGTGGAGACGGGGATTGTAAATGTTGTTGATATTAAAGGAGTGGAGACGGGGATTGTAAATGTTGTTGATATTATAGGAGGAGTGGAGACGGGGATTGTAAATGTTGTTGATATTATAGGAGGAGTGGAGACGGGGATTGTAAATGTTGTTGATATTATAGGAGGAGTGGAGACGGGGATTGTAAATGTTGTTGATATTAAAGGAGTGGAGACAGGGATTGTACATGTTGTTGATATTATAGGAGGAGTGGAGACGGGGATTGTAAATGTTGTTGATATTATAGGAGGAGTGGAGACGGGGATTGTACATGTTGTTGATATTATAGGAGGAGTGGAGACGGGGATTGTAAATGTTGTTGATATTATAGGAGGAGTGGAGACGGGGATTGTAAATGTTGTTGACATTATAGGAGGAGTTGTGACGGGGATTGTAAATGTTGTTGATATTATAGGAGGAGTGGAGACGGGGATTGTAAATGTTGTTGATATTAAAGGAGGAGTTGTGACGGGGATTGTAAATGTTTGTCATTTGTTAAACAGCAGGACTCCAGCAGCAGATTGAACTCATTACATGGGCAGCACCAGATGCTGAAGGTCAGTTGGCACACACACACACACACACACACACACACACACACACACACACACACACACACACACTGACCCATCCTCTGTCCTTGTTGTTTTAGAAGCAGCTTGAGGACCTGAAGAAGCAGCACTATGAGCTGCAGGAGCAGCATCAGATTCAGGGAGAGGACCACGGCAAGGCCTTGGACGAACACAAGGACCGCTTCGACAAACTACAGCAGACCAAAGAGATTGAAGCCTCCAAACTCAAAGGTACAGACACACACAAGGACATGAGTAAATACTAGCATGCCTTTGTCTCCCTCTCCTGACTTTGAGCGGTTTTGGAGTTGATGCACGATACAATGGTATAATAAGATTTGTAATGATTACGGTACATGGTGTCTTTGTTATTACTGTAGAGAATGTGTATAATCTGCGAGAGGAGAATAGGCAGCTGAGGAAAGCTCACCAGGACATCCATGTCCAATTGCAGGATGCACGGGTGAGTACTGGGAATTGGTGCTGAGCGATTAACCCATATTTCATATTTTTTTGGGGGGTGGGGGGTTACTAAACAAGAAATTGACCGACGTCGGTTCAATTATTTGAATTACATTTATAATTTTTTGGGGTCCAATGTGCCGTTTCTCTGGAGAGAAATCAAATCATTCACGAGAGAATTCAACTTTAGAACCTTGGGACGCTGGGCTGAAGGGAGTTGAAGGTTCCATTAAACAAATATTCAACCTAGTTCAGCGCAGAAAAGTCGTAATTAACAACAACAACAACCATAATCGATAGCGGCAGTTTTTTTCCTGCTCGCGACACCGGTCAGAGAGGAAGAGGCGACGCGAGAGGTTTCACTCTCGACAGTTTGTCCAAAATAATCCCAATGCGTTTGACTTATTTCGGACCTAAGCTTGTTTCCTGCCTTCTCACCTTTGGGACAACGACTCCCATTGTTAGGGCGGGGAGACATGAGCATTTTATAATTACATACAGATGTCAGGGCGGATACACTTTTATGCCTACTACGTTAGATACACAAAGACCGCACACAACACAACGACGGACATAGACAGTTCGCAAAAGTATGGCTTCTCTATTTTGAATAACTAGTAAAAAGGATTTTGTCATAACTCTGCAGCATTCTTAGGCAGGCTAGCTGAATAGGATAACTAAAGTATGGCGAGAAGAGGGATGCTGGCTGGCTGGCTGGCTGGCTGGCTGGTTGGCTGGCTGCTACTGCCTGAGATGAGATTATGACTTTAAGGAATGAGAAATAATAGTCATCAAAATAAAAACAGTAATAAACTCAACTGATACACAACTATTGATGTTGTTGTGACTTGACATTAATCTGAAGACTGTTATTTATCTAATCATCTAAATATGTTTAAATGTTAGCCGATTTCAATGAATCATGTAACAATTAACTTACTAGGATTTTGGGGCACCACTTGAGCTGTTCATTAGAGTTACGATCTCCCAAATGAAACTCTTAAAGATATGTACCTATCACATCTAATAACAGTCCTTCTTCATTATTATCTCGGATCAGATCATCATTCTGAACCGTTGTAACTTCTTTGGATCTGCAAAAACCTTATATTTCTGTACTACACAAATTGGTTTAATTATTTATTTACTAGCTAATTAAATGTTAACACAGGAAAAACACACACCTAACACATTAAAACAGGTCCCTAGTGGACTGACGACAGCTGCTTGTTACAAAAGACATGGAGAGGGAGAGAGGGACAAAGACGCTTAACGTTGGTACATTTAGAAACTACTCTCACTTATAGTACTCCTGTACTTTGCACACAAACTGCCGCCTGCTTGGAGTAAGAAATCATGAATGTATTGGTTTCTCTCTGTCGATGGGCCACCTTGGAAAAGGGTTTGGGCCTTTTCGCCGGATGCTTGTAAGGCTCTGAATCTCCAAAAAATGGTTCCAACAAGTCGTCTACTGTTGTCCTCTGTAGCCGTCCGGTATCCGGTGACTTGTCATCCTGAACAGAACTACAGAGTTGATTTTCCTTCCGTTCGCTCCTGAAGATGCTTCTTTGAAGATAGGCTAGCCAGCCGTGTCGATGGTTCCCAGTGGGGTGATAAGAGTAGCGTAATACAACGGTTTGAGCAGGGTAGTAGTGGTTACACAAAAATTTGATATTCTAGATACTTTATTTAGGACCGCTAATCAACCGTACCAGTGATTGTCCGCGAGCTGAGTTTATCGTCTCTACCTCGTTGAGTTCAAACCACTTTAAACGTGCAGCTGCAGCTCTTCGTCTCTCTGGTATGATATGTTAATTCTAAACTCATCATTTCATACGGTTTCTTTGAAAGGGCGGTTCCGTCAGGCGAGACGTTCTCTGACCTCACTCGGGCATGACTTGTCACTGTGCAAAGTTTATGTTAAAACAATGCTCTCTTATGGCTCCTAAAATCACATCCCTCTCTTAACAAAAACATCATTTTTCATATTACATGCACAGCACATAGGATGGACACTTCATACATGTAGTGGGTATACTTTCCAAGTTACAGTATTTCCTGTATAACATTTTTAATGACATCACAAAATGACATTAGTGTCCTATAGATTGGCTCTGACCATTCCCCACCTTCTATGTTACAAATATTATTCCAGTATTTGCTTTAGAATGTGTTCGAGTTTGAAGACAATACATTCCTCTGGTGAACATTGGAGAAGGAGAGCTGATTGTTCTGTCCTTGATTTACAACAGGCAGTGAGTTGTTAATCCCCCCCTAGTTCTGGGGGTCTGGTTGAAGTTATTCATTGCAAACCTGATCTGACCAATTTGGATCCTCACAGGACAGTCATGACAATGTCTACCAAATGTGGACCTGACAGAGACAATGGAAGATTTTCAATGTTTTGGTAATTGAATGTTCACTATTTTTGGCTTTGGAATTTTTTGTTAAAAATCTCCAATTATTGTTATTTAGTTCATTTAAAAATGCATTTAATGTTTAAAAAAATAATTCAAAACCCAGATTATTTTTTAATCGAACCTAAACCAAACCGACCTCAAAAAGAACTTGTTATTCAGCCCTACTGGTAACCACAGAGCTTGGCCAACCTCAAATTGTTTATGGAAAAAAAACATAGATATAAAATATGGAAAAAGTTATCTTAAGGCCACTGGATAGCTAGGAGGATGCATGACCATGTTATGTATTATATTTTATTATTATTATTACAGATAGTACATAAGGACTTGAAGGCTGCCCATGATCAGCTTGCACTGACGCTAGAGGACCACAAGAGTGCGCTGGCCGCAGCTCAGGTAGGTGGACACTACTGTGTGGGGATATGATGGTTCTTTCTAACATATCTGGGGACTATCCTGGTTTCTAACATGATATCTGGGGACTATCCTGGTTTCTAACATGATATCTGGGGACTATCCTGGTTTCTAACATGATATCTGGGGACTATCCTGGTTTCTAACATGATATCTGGGGACTATCCTGGTTTCTAACATGATATCTGGGGACTATCCTTGTTTCTAACATGATATCTGGGGACTATCCTGGTTTCTAACATGATATCTGGGGACTATCCTGGTTTCTAACATGATATCTGGGGACTATCCTGGTTTCTAACATGATATCTGGGGACTATCCTGGTTTCTAACATGATATCTGGGGACTATCCTGGTTTCTAACATGATATCTGGGGACTATCCTGGTTTCTAACATGATATCTGGGGACTATCCTGGTTTCTAACATGATATCTGGGGACTATCCTGGTTTCTAACATGATATCTGGGGACTATCCTGGTTTCTAACATGATATCTGGGGACTATCCTGGTTTCTAACATGATATCTGGGGACTATCCTGGTTTCTAACATGATATCTGGGGACTATCCTGGTTTCTAACATGATATCTGGGGACTATCCTGGTTTCTAACATGATATCTGGGGACGATCCCGGTTGGTTTCTAACATGATATCTGGGGACGATCCCGGTTGGTTTCTAACATGATATCTGGGGACGACCCCGGTTGGTTTCTAACATGATATCTGGGGACGACCCCGGTTGGTTTCTAACATGATATCTGGGGACGACCCCGGTTGGTTTCTAACATGATATCTGGGGACGACCCCGGTTGGTTTCTAACATGATATCTGGGGACGACCCCGGTCGGTTTCTAACATGATATCTGGGGACGACCCCGGTTGGTTTCTAACATGATATCTGGGGACGACCCCGGTTGGTTTCTAACATGATATCTGGGGACGACCCCGGTTGGTTTCTAACATGATATCTGGGGACGACCCCGGTTGGTTTCTAACATGATATCTGGGGACGACCCCGGTTGGTTTCTAACATGATATCTGGGGACGACCCCGGTTGGTTTCTAACATGATATCTGGGGACGACCCCGGTTGGTTTCTAACATGATATCTGGGGACGACCCCGGTTGGTTTCTAACATGATATCTGGGGACGACCCCGGTTGGTTTCTAACATGATTTCTGGGGACGACCCCGGTTGGTTTCTAACATGATATCTGGGGACGACCCCGGTTGGGTTCTAACATGATATCTGGGGACGACCCCGGTTGGGTTCTAACATGATATCTGGGGACGACCCTGGTTGGGTTCTAACATGATATCTGGGGACGACCCTGGTTGGTTTCTAACATGATATCTGGGGACGATCCTGGTGAAAGACAGGAAGGCGTGACTCTTGGTGGGTCTGTGTGGGTCTGGGCAGCGGGAGGACGGGCATCGGGTGGGTTGGTTCACTAAGGGGTGTCTGCGCTTGAGCGGCACATCAAAAGCGTTCTTTTAAGCTAATCAAGCGGGTAAATATAATGGGTCGATTTGGAGCGAGAGAAAGAGAGTAAGAGGGAAAGAATTTAATCATTCTACAGCTTTCTGTCAGAAAAGCAATGTTTGATAAATGGGTTATTTAACTGGTCCAGTCCATTTGCTGGACAAGGGGGAGAAAGGACTGTACCGTTTAAATCAGGAAAGGGGTGGGGTGATGTAGCCTGGCTAATGGTCCTTCACTCCGATGTCTTGCCATCTTTAGGTGGGCTGTCCCTCTGCATGTCTGCTGCCTGTCCCCCTTGCAAGAGGACCTCTCATTTCTCAACCTCTGACCCCTGATATTCTGGCTTCCTTGATGCTGTCTTCCTGGTTCTGAGGAGGCTGCCTCCTAACGCTCTTCTAACCTTCAGCTAACCTTTGCTCATGCAAGTGCCCTTCAATAAATCTGACTTAATGTTGTTTGCATGTCCTGACCTCACTGTTTCCTTATGGTTATTTAATAGTTGACTTAAGGTTGTCTAATGGTCTTTCCTCAGGTCCAGGTAGATGAATTTAAGCATCTCAAAGAGACCCTGATCAGAATGCCCAGCCTTCGACATGGTCAAAACCCCTCCCACCAACAGGCCCAGCCTGCTGCTCTATTGGCCAAGGCCCATGAACAGGGCCCACCCCTACCACATCCAGCTGCCTTATTGGCTGAGCCCCACATAGAAGCACACACCCATGAGGAAGACCATGGGGACACACAGTCTAGGGTAGAAGAGGCTGCTCTTTTTTGCCACATTCTTCAATCTGTCATGTTATTTTGTGACACATTGTCTCACACACACACACACACACACACACACACACACACACACACACACACACACACACTCTCTCATCCTCTCTAACTCGCTTTGTTATTTTACTAACCAGTTGCATCTGCAGGAGGAGCCAGAGTTCCAGTCTCAGCCTGCCGGGTCCCACCATGCAGAGAAGGAGAAAGAGGGATATGGAGAGACTGAGGGGGAGGCAGAGAGGAGTAGAGAGCTGGGGGAGGCAGAGAGGAGGAGAGAGCTGGCGGAGGGGGAGGCAGAGAGGAGGAGAGAGCTGGCAGAAGAAGAGATGGAGCAGGCGGGGCAGCCTCAGAAGCTGGAGGAGGAATCTGAACAACCACAGGAGGACGAGGGGTTGGAGGCAGAACACGACCAGCCAGACAACAACGCTCTGAACCGTCAGAGACGCCAACCACAACAGGTAAGAACTAGTTAGAGACACTCAGAACTGCTTAATACAAGGTCTTTAGAACCACGCTAGTACTGCTCAGTGGTGGGAAAAGTACCCCCATTTTAAGATACCTTCATAGAAAATGACTCAAGTGAAAGTCACCCAGTAAAATACAACTTGAGTAAAAGTCTAAAAGTGTTTGGTTTTGAATATACTTAAATATCAAAAGTAAATGTAATTACTGAAATGTACTTAAGTATCAAAAAGCAAAAGTGTGAATCATTTCTAATGACTTACATTAAGCAAACCAGTAAACACAATTTTCGTGTTTTTTATTAGTATTTGTTTATGTACGGATAGCTAGGGGCACACCAACACTCAGACATCATTTACAAATGAAACATTTGTGATTAGTGAGTCCACCAGATCAGAGGCAGTAGGGATGACCAGGGAAGTGTGTGAAGTGGACCATGTTCTGTCCTGCTAAGCATTCAAAATGTAACGAGTACTTTTGGGTGTCAGGAAAAATGTATGAAGTAAAAAGTACATCATTTTCTTTTGGAATGCAGTGAAGTTAAAGTTGTCAAATATTAATTGTAATGTGCAGATACCCCAAAAAACGACTCATGTTGTACTTTAAAGTATTTTTACTTAAGTACTTCACACCAATGTACTCCTTAATACAATATCTTTAGAACAGCATGTTGTCTCATTGCCTGTCTGGTTTCCCCAGGATCCACAAAGTGACATCCATCTCGTCCCTGAGACCCACCTCCAGCAGGAGGCCCACGTGGAGCGTGTGAAGTCTGCCTACGAGCAGCAGCAGGTGCAGCAGCGCCTGGAGGCTGAGCGGGCCCAGAGGACGAGGGAGCTCCAGCTGCGCCAGGAGGCCCTGCAGGCCCAGAGGACGAGGGAGCTCCAGCTGCGCCAGGAGGCCCTGCAGGCCCAGAAAATGAGCGTGCAGAGGGAGAGAGAGATGCGCCTGCGAGCTCAGCACGAGAGAGAGGAACAGCACCAGCATCAAGAGGAGGCCCGTCGGGAACAGCTACTAAAGGAGGAGCAACTCAGGTCAGAGGGCAAGGGGCAGGGGTCAAATGTTATGTAGAGATCACAAAGAGGTATTTAGTTAAATTCAATACAATTAGTCAATTACTTACTGAAAATAATTTGACCCCATATGAAATAATGTTACAATATGTTATGTTATATTGTTCAGGAAGAAGAGTGACTATGAGAACACAAACAATGACATCGTCCAGGGTGATGAAGAACCTCATATTGATGATGACGAAGGTGAGATAATCAAGTCATAAAATGTTCTGTCTGGATTCTGGAACCATTTTTAAAGAGGGAGACTGCTATTGACATTTAGACAAAATGAGTTTTTTTTTTCTTTTCCTCTCTGCATTTTTGACTGAGTAATTGTGATTGTATTGACATACTTACCCTGGCTGTTATCTGACTCACTGTTGGTTTACTGTGTGTACAGAGAGGGACGCCCACTTGGAGAAGGAGAACCAAGAGGAAGAGGACCACAGAGTACCACAGCGACAGGTCAGACAGATATTTAAATGTACCAGTCTCTATCAACCACTGATTTCAATGACTGTCACATGGTCTGAGGTGAATCTGACCCCAGTTTGAACTGTCGTTTTCACTCTGTTATTTATTATTTTACATGTTTTTATTATATTAATGAATCATATTCAAACATGTTCTACGCCTTTTAAAGTTAAATGATTGAATTGACATTAGTTGACTCTGTTGACTCGGTACATGTCTTTCTAAGGAGTCCTAAAGCCGTAGTTAGTGATGTAGTGAATTATGGAGGATCTGTTGGCACTTGAGGGCTCTTCTTCCCTGCCTGACACACACATCAGCATCAACCCCTACTCTCTTCTTCCCTGCCTGACACACACATCAGCTCAACCCCTACTCTCTTCTTCCCTGCCTGACACACACATCAGCATCAACCCCTACTCTCTTCTTCCCTGGCTGACACACACATCAGCATCAACCCCTACTCTCTTCTTCCCTGCCTGACACACACATCAGCATCAACCCCTACTCTCTCCTTCCCTGCCTGACACACACATCAGCATCAACCCCTACTCTCTCCTTCCCTGCCTGACACACACATCAGCATCAACCCCTACTCTCTCCTTCCCTGCCTGACACACACATCAGCATCAACCCCTACTCTCTCCTTCCCTGCCTGACACACACATCAGCATCAACCCCTACTCTCTCCTTCCCTGCCTGACACACACATCAGCATCAACCCCTACTCTCTCCTTCCCTGCCTGACACACACATCAGCATCAACCCCTACTCTCTCCTTCCCTGCCTGACACACACATCAGCCTCAACCCCTACTCTCTCCTTCCCTGCCTGACACACACATCAGCCTCAACCCCTACTCTCTCCTTCCCTGCCTGACACACACATCAGCATCAACCCCTACTCTCTCTCTCCTTCCCTGCCTGACACACACATCAGCATCAACCCCTACTCTCTCCTTCCCTGCCTGACACAAACATCAGCATCAACCCCTACTCTCTCTCTCCTTCCCTGCCTGACACACACATCAGCATCAACCCCTACTCTCTCCTTCCCTGCCTGACACACACATCAGCTCAACCCCTACTCTCTCCTTCCCTGCCTGACACACACATCAGCATCAACCCCTACTCTCTCTCTCCTTCCCTGCCTGACACACACATCAGCATCAACCCCTACTCTCTCCTTCCCTGCCTGACACAAACATCAGCATCAACCCCTACTCTCTCTCTCCTTCCCTGCCTGACACACACATCAGCATCAACCCCTACTCTCTCCTTCCCTGCCTGACACACACATCAGCTCAACCCCTACTCTCTCCTTCCCTGCCTGACACACACATCAGCATCAACCCCTACTCTCTCTCTCCTTCCCTGCCTGACACACACATCAGCATCAACCCCTACTCTCTCTCTCCTTCCCTGCCTGACACACACATCAGCATCAACCCCTACTCTCTCTCTCCTTCCCTGCCTGACACACACATCAGCATCAACCCCTACTCTCTCTCTCCTTCCCTGCCTGACACACACATCAGCATCAACCCCTACTCTCTCCTTCCCTGCCTGACACACACATCAGCATCAACCCCTACTCTCTCCTTCCCTGCCTGACACAAACATCAGCTCAACCCCTACTCTCTCCTTCCCTGCCTGACACACACATCAGCATCAACCCCTACTCTCTCCTTCCCTGCCTGACACACACATCAGCATCAACCCCTACTCTCTCTCTCCTTCCCTGCCTGACACACACATCAGCATCAACCCCTACTCTCTCTCTCCTTCCCTGCCTGACACACACATCAGCATCAACCCCTACTCTCTCCTTCCCTGCCTGACACACACATCAGCATCAACCCCTACTCTCTCCTTCCCTGCCTGACACACAGATCAGCCTCAACCCTTACTCTCTGTCTCTTTCCCTGCCTGACACAAACATCAGCTCAACCCCTACTCTCTCCTTCCCTGCCTGACACACACATCAGCATCAACCCCTACTCTCTCCTTCCCTGCCTGACACACACATCAGCATCAACCCCTACTCTCTCCTTCCCTGCCTGACACACACATCAGCCTCAACCCTTACTCTCTTTCTCTTTCCCTGCCTGACACGAACATCAGCTCAACCCCTACTCTCTCTCTCCTTCCCTGCCTGACACACACATCAGCCTCAACCCCTACTCTCTCCTTCCCTGCCTGACACACACATCAGCCTCAACCCCTACTCTCTCTCTCCTTCCCTGCCTGACACACACATCAGCCTCAACCCTTACTCTCTTTCCCTGCCTGACACGAACATCAGCTCAACCCCTACTCTCTCTCTCCTTCCCTGCCTGACACACACATCAGCATCAACCCCTACTCTCTCCTTCCCTGCCTGATACACACATCAGCCTCAACCCTTACTCTCTTTCTCTTTCCCTGCCTGACACAAACATCAGCTCAACCCCTACTCTCTCTCCCTGCCTGACACAAACATCAGCCTCAACCCCTACTCTCTCCCTGCCTGACACAAACATCAGCCTCAACCCCTACTCTCTCCTTCCCTGCCTGATACACACATCAGCCTCAACCCCTACTCTCTCCTTCCCTGCCTGATACACACATCAGCCTCAACCCCTACTCTCTCTCCCTGCCTGACACAAACATCAGCCTCAACCCCTACTCTCTCCTTCCCTGCCTGATACACACATCAGCCTCAACCCCTACTCTCTCTCCCTGCCTGACACACACATCAGCCTCAACCCCTACTCTCTCTCCCTGCCTGACACAAACATCAGCCTCAACCCCTACTCTCTCTCCCTACTGACACAAACATCAGCCTCAACCCCTACTCTCTCTCCCTGCCTGACACAAACATCAGCCTCAACCCCTACTCTCTCTCCCTGCCTGACACAAACATCAGCCTCAACCCCTACTCTCTCTCCCTGCCTGACACAAACATCAGCCTCAACCCTAGCCGCAGCCTCTTGGGTATTGGTCTAGTGTTCTTTCCGCGTGTGTGTGTGCTTTCATAGATAGTAGAGCAGAGAAACCCACCCCAATCTGAACTGTGATATGCACAGATTCACACACACTGACAATCTGTCGCTCTCCATCCCTCCCGTCCTGCAGGGGGCAGTAGAGGGGGAGGTGGACCCAGAGGATGACCCTAATAACCAGGGGGAGGATGAGTTTGATGTGGCAGAGGAGCAGCATCTTCAGCACAGGGAGGAAGAGGAGGCAGACATACATCTCAACCCCAATCACCCAGCCATAGATGAGGAACTGGTGGTGAGAGAAGGAGGGAGGGAATGAGGGATGGAGGAGAGAAGAGAGGGAAAGGAAGTAAGGAGACAACAGAAGTAGTCAGAGATATACCAGGATGACAAACTTAGGCTCTGATACAAGCAACAGGTAAAAGTTGTTCCGGTGACTTTGCCATGGTAACAGTTGTCATGGTTTCTGTGTTTGCAGATGGCGGTAAACCCCGACCAGCAGGAAGACAACCTGGATGACCAGTATCCGGAGGAGGACGAGGTACACACACACACACACACACACACACACACACACACAGAGGTTCAAACAGGGGGAGGAAGAAGACATGGTCTGATGGTGGTTAACCCTGTTAGGTGCAGGAGGATTTGGCCGGGGGGCAGAAGACGGAGGAGGAGCCATACAACGAGGAGAAAGGAGAACACGTGAGTCTAGGAGCACTATGGAATATTGTACGTGGAACCTTGAGTGAGAAAACAGCTGTGGGTTTGTCCCAGAGCAGGGACCTGTAGATAAACCACTCTCAGCATAGTCCCAGAGCAGGGACCTGTAGATAAACCTTCACTCTCAGCATAGTCCCAGAGCAGGGACCTGTAGATAAACCTTCACTCTCTCAGCATAGTCCCAGAGCAGGGACCTATAGATAAACCTTCAGACTCTCTCAGCATAGTCCCAGGGCAGGGACCTGTAGATAAACCTTCAGACTCTCTCAGCATAGTCCCAGGGCAGGGACCTGTAGATAAACCTTCACTCTCTCAGCATAGTCCCAGGGCAGGGACCTATAGATAAACCTTCACTCTCTCAGCATAGTCCCAGGGCAGGGACCTGTAGATAAACCTTCAGACTCTCTCAGCGTAGTCGTGTGTTGGTTGGGTGTGTGCACATGCCCCATGTCTAGTTACCCCCCTGTGTGTGTGTGTGTGTGTGTGTGTGTGTGTGTGTACTCTCCATTCACCCATCTAAACACTAGTGAATGATCTGACACTGCTCCAACATGGTCAGTCTGTCACCGTTCCACCACAATGTTCTAGAATGATCGACCTGTTTTCCTGGTTCACACCTTGCTGCTCTAGAGTGTTAGGTCAGTGGCAGGTCCTAGAGTTATGTATCAGGCTGCTCTAGAGTGTTAGGTCGGTGGCAGGTCCTAGAGTTATGTATCAGGCTGCTCTAGAGTGTTAGGTCGGTGGCAGGTCCTAGAGTTATGTACTGTGCCTTGCGAAAGTATTCGGCCCCCTTGAACTTTGCGACCTTTTGCCACATTTCAGGCTTCAAACATAAAGATATAAAACTGTATTTTTTTGTGAAGAATCAACAACAAGTGGGACACAATCATGAAGTGGAACGACATTTATTGGATATTTCAAACTTTTTTAACAAATCAAAAACTGAAAAATTGGGCGTGCAAAATTATTCAGCCCCTTTACTTTCAGTGCAGCAAACTCTCTCCAGAAGTTCAGTGAGGATCTCTGAATGATCCAGTGTTGACCTAAATGACTAATGATGATAAATACAATTCACCTGTGTGTAATCAAGTCTCCGTATAAATGCACCTGCACTGTGATAGTCTCAGAGGTCCGTTAAAAGCTCAGAGAGCATCATGAAGAACAAGGAACACACCAGGCAGGTCCGAGATACTGTTGTGAAGAAGTTTAAAGCCGGATTTGGATACAAAAAGATTTCCCAAGCTTTAAACATCCCAAGGAGCACTGTGCAAGCGATAATATTGAAATGGAAGGAGTATCAGACCACTGCAAATCTACCAAGACCTGGCCGTCCCTCTAAACTTTCAGCTCATACAAGGAGAAGACTGATCAGAGATGCAGCCAAGAGGCCCATGATCACTCTGGATGAACTGCAGAGATCTACAGCTGAGGTGGGAGACTCTGTCCATAGGACAACAATCAGTCGTATATTGCACAAATCTGGCCTTTATGGAAGAGTGGCAAGAAGAAAGCCATTTCTTAAAGATATCAATAAAAAGTGTTGTTTAAAGTTTGCCACAAGCTACCTGGGAGACACACCAAACATGTGGAAGAAGGTGCTCTGGTCAGATGAAACCAAAATTGAACTTTTTGGCAACAATGCAAAACGTTATGTTTAGTGTAAAAGCAACACAGCTCATCACCCTGAACACACCATCCCCACTGTCAAACATGGTGGTGGCAGCATCATGTTTTGGGCCTGCTTTTCTTCAGCAGGGACAGGGAAGATGGTTAAAATGGATGGGAAGATGGATGGAGCCAAATACAGGACCATTCTGGAAGAAAACCTGATGGAGTCTGCAAAAGTCCTGAGACTGGGACGGAGATTTGTTTTCCAACAAGACAATGATCCAAAACATAAAGCAAAATCTACAATGGAATGGTTCAAAAATAAACATATCCAGGTGTTAGAATGGCCAAGTCAAAGTCCAGACCTGAATCCAATCGAGAATCTGTGGAAAGAACTGAAAACTGCTGTTCACAAATGCTCTCCATCCAACCTCACTGAGCTCGAGCTGTTTTGCAAGGAGGAATGGGAAAAAAATTTGGTCTCTCAATGTGCAAAACTGATAGACACCCCAAGCGACTTACAGCTGTAATCACAGCAAAAGGTGGCGCTACAAAGTATTAACTTAAGGGGGCTGAATAATTTTGCACGCCCAATTTTTCAGTTTTTGATTTGTTAAAAAAGTTTGAAATATCCAATAAATGTCGTTCCACTTCATGATTGTGTCCCACTTGTTGTTGATTCTTCACAAAAAAATAGTTTTATATCTTTATGTTTGAAGCCTGAAATGTGGCAAAATGTCGCAAAGTTCAAGGGGGCCGAATACTTTCGCAAGGCACCCTATCTGGCTGCTCTAGAGTGTTAGGTCAGTGGCAGGTCCTAGAGTCATGTATATGTATCAAGCTGCCCTAGTCTAGAATATTGCTCCACTCCACATCCTGTCTATGGTCTTACCCACCTGGTGAATGTGTGTGTTCTGCTGCAGGAGGAAGTGAAAGACCAGGAGGTCCCAGCAGGAAAAGAGGGAGAACACAGAAAGGAAGAAGAGCTCAACGAGGAAGAGAACTACGAGGAAGAGGTGGGGGTTGGACAGGACAAGCGGCCCAATCGAAGGGAGATGTGAGATGAATAGAGACATTGACCAATGAGAGTGCCTTTCCCCATCACTGGGAGCCAATCAGATCTCTCTTTTGTCTCTCTCTAAGTCACCCACTTGGCATTCCCTTCTGTGTTGGACTGGAACTGATGAACTTCTGAACATAATTATTGTACTGGAACTGGGAATACAATCTATAAGTTTGTCTGTCAGTCTGTCTGTCCATCCAGTGACATCAGACAGACATGAGAAGGTCATGTTACTGTTTGCTATTTGTTTGTGTCTATTTGAGTGTCAGGCTTTTACATTTTCTTTTTAACAGAGTTGTATTTACTGTTTGTTTTGTTTTTTTACAGCAAATTCCTCTCAATGTATGTTTAGTAGGACCTGCTTTCCAATCTTCTGTTTATTTATTATAGATATGATGATCGTTATGGGTGGAGGAAAATGTTTTTCCTGACATTCTCAAAGCTCTACGAAAGTAATTGTCATTACTGCAGGAGAAACCTACACTATCATTGATGACAATAATAGTAAAAAAATAATTCAATCTTCTGTTTTCTTGTCTACGTTACTGGCTAAGCATTGCCAGTAAATCACAAAGTCCTTTCATAGTTTCTCTGATCATCTTAGTTTGAACCCCGGACTGTTGACGTGGATTTAAATCACAAATATCCACTTGACCTTTCACCCCTATCCGTTAACACTAATTGTACAATGTATAGAAATACATCCACCTGCCTCAATGTTTATTTGGTAACAAGAAAAAGAGAATGTGGTTGAACATGCATCAAGGCGTCTCCTAGACCAGGTATTCTCAAGCTGGGTTACGTTCAACGCCGTCGGGGGGGATACGCCAAATACATTTTATTTATTTTTTCACATTTTCAAATAATCCATTTTATATTTTCCAGTGGGATTGTACATTTGGGTGAGGTTGTCTCACCTGAGGAGCCTCGGTTTCCTGCCCTAATTCTTTTTTAACCATCTAGTGTAGAGAGAAATATCAACACAATGTCATATACAGGTAACCTCGTCAAATAATTAACATCCATAACTAATAAATAACTCATCCAATCACATTAACCGTTACTCTCTCGCGGGAATTCCGCTAACGGTCCGTATGTAGCCAAACGTAGCTGCTGCTCATTCTGTTTGCTCGAAAATGGTTAAAAAAAAAGTACAGCCATAGAAACCCATACCAGCTCTGCTGGGAGTACCGCTAATACCAGCTCTGCTGGGAGTACCGCTAATACCAGCTCTGCTGGGAGTACCGCTAATACCAGCTCTGCTGGGAGTACCGCTAATACCAGCTCTGCTGGGAGTACCGCTAGCACCAGCTCTGCTGGGAGTACCGCTAACACCAGCTCTGCTGGTAGTACCGCTAACACCAGCTCTGCTGGGAGTACCGCTAACACCAGCTCTGCTGGGAGTACCGCTAACACCAGCTCTGCTGGGAGGACCGCTAACACCAGCTCTGCTGGGAGGACCGCTAACACCAGCCCTGCTGGGAGGACCGCTAACACCAGCCCTGCTGGGAGGACCGCTAACACCAGCCCTGCTGGGAGGACCGCTAACACCAGCCCTGCTGGGAGGACCGCTAACACCAGCCCTGCTGGGAGGACCGCTAACACCAGCCCTGCTGGGAGGACCGCTAACACCAGCCCTGCTGGGAGGACCGCTAACACCAGCCCTGCTGGGAGGACCGCTAACACCAGCCCTCCTGGGAGGACCGCTAACACCAGCCCTGCTGGGAGGACCGCTAGCACCAGCCCTGCTGGGAGGACCGCTAGCACCAGCCCTGCTGGGAGTACCGCTAGCACCAGCCCTGCTGGGAGTACCGCTAGCACCAGCCCTGCTGGGAGTACCGCTAGCACCAGCCCTGCTGGGAGTACCGCTAGCACCAGCCCTGCTGGGAGTACCGCTAACACCAGCCCTGCTGGGAGTACCGCTAACACCAGCCCTGCTGGGAGTACCGCTAACACCAGCCCTGCTGGGAGTACCGCTAACACCAGCCCTGCTCTGCTGGGAGTACCGCTAACACCAGCCCTGCTGGGAGTACCGCTAACACCAGCCCTGCTGGGAGTACCGCTAACACCAGCCCTGCTGGGAGTACCGCTAACACCAGCCCTGCTGGGAGTACCGCTAACACCAGCCCTGCTGGGAGTACCGCTAACACCAGCCCTGCTGGGAGTACCGCTAACACCAGCCCTGCTGGGAGTACCGCTAACACCAGCCCTGCTGGAGTACCGCTAACACCAGCCCTGCTGGGAGTACCGCTAACACCAGCCCTGCTGGGAGTACCGCTAACACCAGCCCTGCTGGGAGTACCGCTAACACCAGCCCTGCTGGGAGTACCGCTAACACCAGCCCTGCTGGGAGTACCGCTAACACCAGCCCTGCTGGGAGTACCGCTAACACCAGCCCTGCTGGGAGTACCGCTAACACCAGCCCTGCTGGGAGTACCGCTAACACCAGCCCTGCTGGGAGTACCGCTAACACCAGCCCTGCTGGGAGTACCGCTAACACCAGCCCTGCTGGGAGTACCGCTAACACCAGCCCTGCTGGGAGTACCGCTAACACCAGCCCTGCTGGGAGTACCGCTAACACCAGCCCTGCTGGGAGTACCGCTAACACCAGCCCTGCTGGGAGTACCGCTAGCACCAGCCCTGCTGGGAGTACCGGCTAGCACCAGCCCTGCTGGGAGTACCGCTAGCACCAGCCCTGCTGGGAGTACCGCTAGCACCAGCCCTGCTGGGAGTACCGCTAACACCAGCCCTGCTGGTAGTACCGCTAACACCAGCCCTGCTGGGAGTACCGCTAACACCAGCTCTGCTGGGAGTACCGCTAACACCAGCTCTGCTGGGAGACCGCTAACACCAGCTCTGCTGGGAGGACCGCTAACACCAGCCCTGCTGGGAGGACCGCTAACACCAGCCCTGCTGGGAGGACCGCTAACACCAGCCCTGCTGGGAGGACCGCTAACACCAGCCCTGCTGGGAGGACCGCTAACACCAGCCCTGCTGGGAGGACCGCTAGCACCAGCCCTGCTGGGAGGACCGCTAGCACCAGCCCTGCTGGGAGGACCGCTAGCACCAGCCCTGCTGGGAGGACCGCTAGCACCAGCCCTGCTGGGAGGACCGCTAGCACCAGCCCTGCTGGGAGGACCGCTAGCACCAGCCCTGCTGGGAGGACCGCTAACACCAGCAGCACTACACCTGCACCTGTCGACGACAAGTTGTTCTGCTTCCACGATTCCACTTCCATCCAATGTATCAGTAATTCTAAATTTGTTGTGATCTGATGAACTATAATGGGAGTAGTGCCTTTCCTCAGCCACAGTGTGTTATATGTGCAAAAGTACAATATCACAACTCGATGAAACCTTCACTCTTGCGCAAACATTTAGAAACAAACATGCCAATTAGAGAAATAAGCCACAGGAGTTTTTTTGAGCGAGAAGTAAGAGATGTATAAAAGCAACAGATTTCATTAATAAGAAGGGGCTAGAAGAGTCTTATATGGTGAGCTACCGAGTGGCTAGGACAGGCAAGCCCAATACTATTGTGGAGGAGTGGCTGGGACAGGCAAGCCCAATACTATTGTGGAGGAGTGGCTGGGACAGGCAAGCCCAATACTATTGTGGAGGAGTGGCTGGGACAGGCAAGCCCAATACTATTGTGGAGGAGTGGCTGGGACAGGCAAGCCCAATACTATTGTGGAGGACTTAATTCTCCCTGCTGCTGTGGATATGGCTGGGGCAATGCTGGGGGAAAAGGCCCCAAAAACTAGACAGACAATTCCTTTATCAAACAACACTGTTTCACAATGCATCAGTGACATGGCAGGAGATGTATTGAAACAATTACTGCTTTGCATACAAGCCAGTGAATTCTATGCGTTACAGCTGGATTAGTCAACAGACGTGGCGGGCCTGGAACAGCTCCTGGTATATGTCTGTTACAGCTGGATGAGTCAACAGACGTGGCGGGCCTGGCACAGCTCCTGGTATATGTCTGTTACAGCTGGATGAGTCAACAGACGTGGCGGGCCTGGCACAGCTCCTGGTATATGTCTGTTACAGCTGGATGAGTCAACAGACGTGGCGGGCCTGGCACAGCTCCTGGTATATGTCCGTTACGTTTATGGGGGGGGGGGGTCATTTAAGAAAGACATCCTCTTCTGCAAACCGCTGGTAACCAGGACAACAGGAGAGGATATTTTTAAAGTACTGGACAGCTTTGTGACATCAAATGGACTTTAGTGGTCAAGATGTGTTGGTATCTGTACTGATGGGGCAAAAGCCATGACACGGAGACATAGTGGAGTGGTAACGGAGTGCAAGCAGTTGCTCCTGACGACGCCACTTGGGTACACTGCAGCATCCACCGAGAGACCGCTTGAAAGAATGATTTGGACACTACAGTGAAATTGGTTAAGTTGAAATAAGGCCCCTGAACTCATGTATTTTCTGCACTATGCAATGATCTGGGCAGCGACCATGTAACGCTTTTACAACATACAGATGTGCGCTGGTTATCAAGGGGCAAAGTATTGACACATTTTTAAAAGTAAATTATTGAGAGACGAGTTTAAAGTTTTCTTTACTGACCATAATTTTCACTTGTCTGACGCTTGCATGATGATGAGTTTCTCACACGACTAGCCGATCTGGGTGAGGTTTTTTCTCCCTTGAATGATCTGAATCTAGGATTTCAGGGACTCTCCACAACTATATTCAATGTGCAGGACAAACTTGAGGCTCTGATTAAGAAGTTGGAGCTCTTCTTTGTCTGCATTAACAAGGACAACACACAGGTCTTTCTATCATTGTATGATTTCTTTGTGTGCAAATGAACTCAAGCTTACGGACAATGTCAAATGTGATACAGAGAAGCACCTGAGTGAGCTGGGTGGGCAATTACACAGGTACTTTCCCGAAACGGACGACACAAACAACTGGATTCGTTATCCCTTTCATACCCTGCCTCCAGTTCACTTACTGATATCTGAACAAGAGAGCCTCATCGAAATTGCAACAAGCGTTTTTGTGAAAATGTTATTTAATCAGAACCCACTGCCAGATTTCTGGATGGGGCTGCGCTCAGAGTATCCTGCCTTGGCAAATCTCTGCTGTTAAGACACTGATGCCCTTTGCAACCACATACCTATGTGAGAGTGGATTCTCGGCCCTCACTAGCATGAAAACTAAATACAGGCACAGACTGTTTAGAAAAGGATTTAAGACTGAGACTCTCTCCAAGTTATTCACAAGTTTTGATGAACAAATAAGGTTTTATATGTAAGATGGTTACATAAAGAGCAAAATGATTGATTATTATTTGTGCCCTGATCCTTTAAGAGCTCTTTGTGACAAAAACCTCACACTCATTCTTTAATAAATGTATCATATAGTGTTTGGCAGGCTTACAATGATGGGGGGGAAAAACCCATTTGAGAGTTGGCTGACCCTGGTATGCAGCTGAAGGTTGAGTGTTTGAAGGGGTACGGGACTAAAACACGCTGTCCTAGAGGATGGTGTCTGAGGAATAAACATAGTGAGTAAACATGTTGAGTCCTGCTGAGCAGCTACAGAGAGGTGAAATGATACGGTCCATCTCACCCTTAGGAAATCAAACTGCTCTGAAGAGAACGACATTAAATAAGAGAAGTGAGAGCGAGAGAAGAGGAAGAGGAAAATACTTGAAACACACATTTCACCTCTCCCACCTTTACCCCAAGGCCCAAGCTAATCTCATCATCCATGTCTCCTCTTCCTCTGTGGTGTCACACTCCTGTGTTCCCCAGGGGGGTTCTGGGATGTTAGAGGAGTGGGAACATTTTCAGAGGTGACTCATTACTGTGCTAATAGCTGGCTGACACACACACACACACACACACACACACACACACACACACCCTACAGTCATGCAGGAGTGTTCAGTGATGCTAAGGCCTGTCATCTGAAGTCATGGAGGCTGTTCTCTCCTATTGGATGGCTTCAATTATTTCATGGTTGAATAACTAGGCATGAATCATTAAAATTTCTCTCCTATTGCCAGAGGCCAAATTCTAACTTGAGAGATGAATACATATCCAATCCCTCTCCCCCCTCTATTTAAAAAACATACCAATAAAAAAGCTGTTTATTCAGTTTTACACACATAAGACACAAAACAATTGAAATAATATACTCAACTAGAAAAAATACATGTAAAAAAAGAATAGCTATAAAGAAGGTGTTCAACACACCTGGCAAAAGGCTACAAAGTTTAAAGGGCAATCTGTAGTACAGGGACAGAGAGGACACCTCACCATTGTTCCTGTAAGACAAGGTATAAGGGTGGAGAAATGCAACCACACTCATAGACAGTCATGGCCACAGACCAACCATCCACTGTACCAAAAATAAAGTTGACAATGCTTTAAAAAATATATATTTTTTAATGTAAGTGCCTACAAAATTTAAAAAACAGGGCAAAACAACCTCTCATTTTAGCATTTTAGTCTCTGACAGGGCAAGATGAACAAGGCACCCGCAAGTCACATTCATTATGAATCAATAGGCACATCATCAACCTTAATCCCCCCCCCCCATAAAGAAATGCTCATCCAACCACTAAGTCACAGGGGAGTCAAATACAGACCTATTGTTGTTTTAATATGAATGACATCAGAGGATGGACTGTTTAAAGTGGGACCGGAACCAAGCCTCACAAAACAGTTTGGGGTTCCCACGTGTATCTAGTTTCAGAGAGCACCACACATCTCCCACCCAATAAAGATGGGGGTGCTGCCATCTTCCAGTCCTGTAGTATTAGCCGTCTAGCTAAAAGAGTTGTATGAGCAACAGTGTCCAACTGGATTCTTGACACGGGGGTACCTATGGGCAGTACTCCAAAAAGGGCTGTAAGGGGAGACAGATCTATAACAGTGTCATATATATCAGAGAAACATTTAAATATTAATTCCCAGAAACCTGACAGTTTATGACAGCCCCAAAACATGTGCAACAGTGTGGCTGGTTCCGTTTTACATCGGACACAGGTAGGATCAAAATCAGAGAATATTCTTCCAAGTTTGGCCCTGGACCAGTGGATACGGTGAACCACCTTGAATTGAATGAGGCTGTGTCTAGTGCTAAAAGAGGACGAGTGCACCCTGTGCAGCACAGATTCCCAGGTGTCTTCCCCAAGTTCCTCCCCCAAATCCTTTTCCCATCGAGTCTTTAAAGGCAGCAAAGAAGGGTTCTGTTAGTCATCAATGATTGAATATACGTCTGCAATTGTGCCCCCTAGGAAACTTATTTAGCTCATAGAAGCTCTCTATAGCTGCACTCGCAGGCCTATGGGGAAATGCAGGTGTGTTAGCTCTGACTAAGTTCCTAGTCTGTAGATAGGGGACGAAGTGGGATTGGGGAAGATTGAACTTTTCCTGTAGCTGAGCAAAAGAGGCAAATGTATCATCAAAGAATAATTGGGCAAGTGAAGAGAGGCCCAGTGAGTACCAGATGCCAAAAGCCCCATCATTTAAAGATGGAGGAAATAAAATGTTCTGATTTGATTGGGCCTGATAGAAAAAAGCCTGGGAGGTTAAAGGCTAAACTAAACTGATTCCACATTTTAAGAGACTGCTTTCCAACACACATTTTGCCTAGGGACACTGGGAGAGACGAGCACAACACAGAGGAAAGTGCAGCAGGTTTACACGATTCAGACTCCATCTGGACCCAGAGTGGTCTAGGGCCAGTAGGATCAGTCTGCAGCCAGTACAGAGGGGCTCTGAAATGTGCAGCCCAGTAGTATGTCTGAAAATTAGGACAAAATGTTAGTCTGTACCAAAGCCATGGGAGAAAAATAACAAATCTTTATCCACACAATGAATCTGGGGCCAAAGCCAAATTTATAAAGGGCAGCTGTTATGTCGTTCCATTCAACATGGTCAAAGCTTTTTCCTCATCAAGCGAGTCCACCACCTCCGGGTCCCCCGACACTGGGGACAACAGTATATTCATAAGGTGTCTAATATTGAAGAAAACTAATGCTTATTTCTCACAAAGCCAGTCTGGTCAGAGTGTATTATTTGGTGCAGTGAGCCTTCCATGCGGATGGCTAAAAGCTTGGCTAGGATTTTGTAATCACAGTTTAAAAGCGAGATTGGGCGATAGGATCCACATTCCAGGGGTCTTTGTTTTTCTTTCATAGTAATTAAATTGAAGCCTGGTAAAATCTAGGTGGTAGCTTTGATGTATTAAGGCACTCTGCAAATAATCGAGACAGGAATGGGCAAATCAGACCGTAAAACGTCCTTTAGAATTAGGTTGGAAAACCATCTGGACCCTGTGATTTACCAGTTTTCATTGAGGACACTGCTGATGCAATCTCCTCAGGTGTCAATTCTTCTTCTAGACAGTCATGGGAGTCTGTATCAATTGAAGGCATATTCAGACCATTAAAGAATGAATCAATCAGCAAAGGTTCTTGAGGAGATTCAGAGGTGTACAGCGCAGAGTGAGATTGTTTGAATTGATCATTGATCTCTTCATGTAGAACTATTGTGGCACCAGACAGTCCTTATTTGTGCGATTAAACGTGAGGCCTCAGATTTACGGATCTGATGTGCAAGGAGTTTACTGGGCTTGTCGCCTTGTTCATACACTCTGTACCGAGCTCGCAAGAGTAACTGTTCAGCTTGCCTGGTAGAAAGCTCATCAAATTCAGATTGGAGTAGTTGGCGCTCTTTATGCAGATCAGAGGAAGGATCCGTAGCATACTTCTCATCCAATGCAGCTATGGCTTCGCTCAGGTCTCGAAGCCGCTGAGAGCGAGCTTTGTTTTTGTTGGCTGTATAAGAAATAATTTGGCCACGTACTTATGCTTTGAGAGACTCCCTTATGGTAGAGCAGGACATACCTGGTGTTGAATTAGTTTCTAGGAATAAGGTGATTTCAGAAGAAATGTAATTGACAAACTCCTTATCTGAGAGTAAAATGGGGTTAAGGTGCCATTGATAACACAAAGGAGGTTGCTGGGGAAACTATAGTTCAAGCACTAATGGTGATTGGTCAGAAATAACAATACTATCATAAGTACACCGCTGAAGGTTAGGCAGAAGTGTTTTTATCCAAAAATAAGTAATCAATGCGGGAGTATGTTTGATGAACATGAGAATAAAAGGAATACTGTCTATCTGTAGGGTGTAGGAAAGGCCAGGCCTCAAACATAGCATATTTCTGAAGAAAAGATTGAATAGGTAGGGCACATTTAGAAGGGCCTGTAGTTCTTTGTGAGTTACTTGTCAAGAACTGGGGACATTGTACAGTTGAACCCCCCCCCCCCCCCCCCCCCCGAAAAATCAACAAATGGGAATCTAAATTGGGTATAGCAGATAAAAAGGTAGAAATTAAACTTGTGTCATCCCAATTGAGAGCATAAATACAAACCAAAACAAGAGGGGTAGAAAACAGTTTATCGGTTACTATGACATTTTGCCCCTTAGGATCATCAATATCCTCAATAACCTAACTACAAAGCGAGTAGATTTATCAAACAAAATGGCAGCACCTCCTGATTTACTATGAAAGTTAGAGTGGAACACTTGAACAACCCAGTCCCTACACATCCTAAAGTGCTCACCAGACCTCAAGTGAGTCTTGTAGAAATGCAACATTTGCATTCAAAACCTTTTAAGTGTGTTAACACCCTCTTACGCTTCACAGGGTTTTTAACCCCTTTGATGTTCCACAAAATGTACTTCATCGTATTATTTTGGCCACCCTGAACACTCCCGTTATACAACCCTGTCATTAGAGCATAGAGTGGAAAAGCAATGAAGACCGAAAACCCCCAGAATAACTTGTCTCAGAGTAATAATGTATGGTGTAAAATACATGGAAAAAGTACAGATTAAAAATAAAAAGAAGACAGAATGACAACATTCGAACTGAAGAATTCAACCCCCCCCCCCATCCCAGACAATACCTCCCCAAACGAGGTACAAGCCTAAATACAACATGTTCTCTTTGCACAGTATGTCTGTGAGAGTGAGGTGTTAAACGCAAACCCACAGTCCCACTCTTTAAAGTCGTGCTTTGTGTTAGTGGATCATGCAGCAAAAAGAGAGAGAAAAATAAACAATGAATCCCGTGTGCTCAAAATGACGAAAGCACCACTTGCAGATGTATATAATTATATTCCCAGTCTTATAACAGGCATTGAGAGAGAAAATAAATCACATGTATCAAGGCTCTCAACCAAAAACCTAATTGGAAGTAAGTGAATCGTAGTAAGATGATATTATATATATATATATATATAATAATAATAATTGTCTAGTTGGAAGAGAAGACAACTTATAGCTGTCACGAACCAGCTCCAAGTAACAAAAAGGGAGACAACGTGGAGATAAGGAATAACAAAATATATTTATTAACTAAAGTCAACTATATACAATTGACAATGGTGTGTGCAGTCAGTAACCAGTAGTGTAAGTGAGTGGTCGCGTGCATAAATGTGATAATGAGAGGTGTTGAAAGGTGCCAACGCAAACAAACAAAAATGCCACAACCAAAATCTATCAGTGTGTCTGCATGGAGAGAGTCTCCTCAATGAATGGGGAAGAGGTGTATTTATCCCGGGACACACCCGGGCCCAGGTGTGTCCCATGTCGCTGACGACCCTCACAGCTCCGCCCGCCGAGATCCTAATAAGGAAAACAAGAGCAAGGAGAAAGAATACGGCAGACAGAGTGGGAGGGTCGTCACAATAGCCAAGACCAAAAAACGATGTATGTCCATGTTGAAAGTTTGCTGGGCATAAATGATGTTCAAAACCTTTAACATTGAATTGAAGACCCCCCAAAGGGGAAGACTGGGTCGGTACAAACTGATGCAGTCAACAAATAAGCCAAAATATTTGAGACACTATGTAAACTAACTGAATAGGTGAATGACACAGCCTGGAAACCAAGGAGTTAAGTAAACCCTTAATACACTGACATTAAAGTGACTGAATGCTTGTAAGGCCAAGCACACTAGATGATCAAAACATTAGACCACATCAAATAAGTCTGAGTGAGTTCGCCAACTCCCCAACTATACAAGACTAGTACGTTATAACTAAACATAGTTGTACCACAGTTGGGGAACTTACTTACTATCCACAGTTCCACAGCAACAGTTTCTGATCTATGATCACAACTCTCCTGTACCTTTTTCAGGTCTGCAGAGGTAGTTAAGTCGGAGACACTAGCAGGGGTCTCCAGTGCTGCAATCGTCGTAGTGTGCACCTCTGATGTTGTGTTGAGTGATGTGATTATTGGCACCGTCTCGTTCCGCAGGATGGTTAGATCTGCTTTTAAAGTATCAGAAACCTCCTGTATTCAGGCCTCAATCGTAGCAACTACCTCCGTTTTCATTTCAACTATCTCAGAGCATAGTAGTTTGATGGCCTCGAGAATGTTAATTTCAGGGCCGCCAGGCCAGGCCGCACCCCCGGGTAAAGTGTGAGTCTCTGGGCCCTCAGACTCAGGAGAGGGTGGTGATGAGAGTAGATCTTGTAGGCCGGGTTTTCTCTAAGTCGTGTTTTTGGCCATGCTGACATTCGAAAGCAAAGTGTTCTTGGTTTTTTATTTTTATTTGACCTTTATTTAACCAGGAAAGTCAGTTAAGAACAAATTCTTATTTTCAATGACGGCCTAGGAACAGTGGGTTAACTGCCTGTTCAGGGGCAGAATGACAAATTTGTACCGTGTCAGCTTGGGGGTTTGAACTTGCAACCTTCCGGTTACTAGTCCAACGCTCTAACCACCTTTTACGGAAAGGGATCACCAAACTAATATTAGAAAATAAATACGATTTTGCTGCAAAATTCACATAAACTTGAAGAATATTGTGGGAGCAAACGGAAAACACGTCAGTCACACATTGGGCCCCTGGCGGCCCCAAGTTTTCTTTTATTTTGACAAAGATGCATGATTTATATGAAGGTTTGACTTAAACATACACCTCAATTTAGTATTCAGCCCCAAAGGAATGTCCCAACTATGTAGTATTACTAATAGTATTCAGCCCCAAAGGAATGTCCCAACTATGTAGTATTACTAATAGTATTCAGCCCCAAAGGAATGTCCCAACTATGTAGTATTACTAATAGTATTCAGCCCCAAAGGAATGTCCCAACTATGTAGTATTACTAATAGTATTCAGCCCCAAAGGAATGTCCCAACTATGTAGTATTACTAATAGTATTCAGCCCCAAAGGAATGTCCCAACTATGTAGTATTACTAATAGTATTCAGCCCCAAAGGAATGTCCCAACTATGTAGTATTACTAATAGTATTCAGCCCCAAAGGAATGTCCCAACTATGTAGTATTACTAATAGTATTCAGCCCCAAAGGAATGTCCCAACTATGTAGTATTACTAATAGTATTCAGCCCCAAAGGAATGTCCCAACTATGTAGTATTACTAATAGTATTCAGCCCCAAAGGAATGTCCCAACTATGTAGTATTACTAATAGTATTCAGCCCCAAAGGAATGTCCCAACTATGTAGTATTACTAATAGTATTCAGCCCCAAAGGAATGTCCCAACTATGTAGTATTACTAATAGTATTCAGCCCCAAAGGAATGTCCCAACTATGTAGTATTACTAATAGTATTCAGCCCCAAAGGAATGTCCCAACTATGTAGTATTACTAATAGTATTCAGCCCCAAAGGAATGTCCCAACTATGTAGTATTACTAATAGTATTCAGCCCCAAAGGAATGTCCCAACTATGTAGTATTACTAATAGTATTCAGCCCCAAAGGAATGTCCCAACTATGTAGTATTACTAATAGTATTCTGCCCCAAAGGAATGTCCCAACTATGTAGTATTACTAATAGTATTCAGCCCCAAAGGAATGTCCCAACTATGTAGTATTACTAATAGTATTCAGCCCCAAAGGAATGTCCCAACTATGTAGTATTACTAATAGTATTCAGCCCCAAAGGAATGTCCCAACTATGTAGTATTACTAATAGTATTCAGCCCCAAAGGAATGTCCCAACTATGTAGTATTACTAATAGTATTCAGCCCCAAAGGAATGTCCCAACTATGTAGTATTACTAATAGTATTCAGCCCCAAAGGAATGTCCCAACTATGTAGTATTACTAATAGTATTCAGCCCCAAAGGAATGTCCCAACTATGTAGTATTACTAATAGTATTCAGCCCCAAAGGAATGTCCCAACTATGTAGTATTACTAATAGTATTCAGCCCCAAAGGAATGTCCCAACTATGTAGTATTACTAATAGTATTCAGCCCCAAAGGAATGTCCCAACTATGTAGTATTACTAATAGTATTCAGCCCCAAAGGAATGTCCCAACTATGTAGTATTACTAATAGTATTCAGCCCCAAAGGAATGTCCCAACTATGTAGTATTACTAATAGTATTCAGCCCCAAAGGAATGTCCCAACTATGCAGTATTACTAATTACTAAGTACCATCATGCAGCCTTGGTGTTGTCCAGAGAGACTAAGATAATGGACACTCAGTGTTATAGAGTTGTTGTCTGGAGAGACCAAGGTAATGGACACTCCGTGTTCTAGAGTTGTTGTCTAGAGAGACCAAGGTAATGGACACTCAGTGCTCTAGAGTTGTTGTCCAGAGAGACCAAGGTAATGGACACTCAGTGCTCTAGAGTTGTTGTCCAGAGAGAACGAGGTAATGGACACTCAGTGCTCTAGAGTTGTTGTCTGGAGAGACCAAGGTAATGGACACTCAGTGTTCTAGAGTTGTTGTCTAGAGAGACCAAGGTAATGGACACTCAGTGCTCTAGAGGACCTGTTGAGTAATTAACTGGATCACAGGGGAAACAACACTTGCCTACCTAATGAGGTGTGTGTGTGTGCGCGTGCGTGCGTGCGTGGTAGAGACAGAGAATGGGGAGGGGGGTTTGGTAGTGTCAGGTAGAGACACTACCATAGACACTACCACTACCATGTAAATATTCTGTAGGTTTCTGATTGTCTATGGTCTTACCCACCTGGTGAATGTGTTTGTTCTGCTGCAGGAGGAAGTGAAAGACCAGGAGGTCCCAACAGGAAAAGAGGGAGAACGCAGAAAGGAAGGAGAGATCAATGAGGAAGGGAACTACGAAGAGGAGGAGGAGGAGGAGGAAGGGGGACAGGCCAAGCGGACCAATCAAGAGCGTGCGTGAGAGCAGGAGTCTGTTTGAATCCAGAACCACAGGGAAGTGATATCAACACCATTATTAAAAAAGAATACAGACGCTACTGGATATGATTGAATGAACTGCTGTTGACAGACAGGATGGGACATTCTGAATGTGACCCGTTAACGTGCGTATCCTGTCTCTCGAGTCACAGAGGTCATTAAACAGTCATCATAAGAGGAGTACTGTCGAAAAGAGAAAAAGAGAAGCCGAGACGGATAGAGGGTGATGGAGGGAGGGAGAAGGATGGAGGGTGATGGAGGGAGGGAGATGGAGGGAGAGTGGGAAGGAGATGGAGGGAGGGAGAGAGAGAGATGGAAAGTGGGAAGGAGATGGAGGGAGGGAGGGAGAGAGATGGAAAGTGGGAAAGAGATGGAGAGAGGGAGAGAGAGGGAGGGAGATAGAAAGTGGGAAGGAGATGGAGGGAGGGAAGGAGAGAGGGAGATGGAGGGAGAGAGAGAGATGGAGGGAGGGAAGGAGAGAGGGAGTTGGAGGGTCAGAGGGATGTCTGTGATGCCTGTGTTGTACATCCAGTTGGATGTGTTGTGAGGCTCGAGGAGGCTGACTGCTGACCCCACTGCTCTCTGTGTCAGTAGGGCAGTGTCATGTAGCTTCCTGATAGAATCTATCTCTCTCGCTCCCCCCCCCTCCCTCCCTCAAAGCCAAGTTCCAACATGAGCCTCAGTGTCTTCCTAGATCAGCCAAATGCCTAACAGCCCAGTCACATAACCCAGTACAAGTAAAAACAACTCTTAACAGTACAAAAACATCTTCTATATTCAGTCATAAAATATACACAATATACAGTATTAGTAGCCCTACTAAAATGTTGTCAGTGTATTATTTATGGAATTACTTTGATTATTATTTATGGAATTACTTTTATTATTATTTATGGAATTTCCAAAGCCCCTTAGTTTGATGTCACAGAACATTACACATCCTGGTGGCTGCTGGGAGTTGGAGTCCAGGGGGCATGGAATCTTCTGGCAGCTTGGGGATTCCATCCAGAACTCTTAGTTTTGGCAAACAAGAGAACACACTGCAGAGAAGAGAGGGCAACTAAGGGTTAAGACAAAAAAATATAATAATTCTTGACATTCTATAATTTTCCTCTCTCCCGCTATCTCCTTACCTCCTCTCTCTCCCGCTATCTCCTTACCTCCTCTCCTCCTCCCGCTATCTCCTTACCTCCTCTCTCTCCCGCTATCTCCTTACCTCCTCTCTCTCCCGCTATCTCCTTACCTCCTCTCTCTCCCGCTATCTCCTTACCTCCTCTCTCTCCCGCTATCTCCTTACCTCCTCTCTCTCCCGCTATCTCCTTACCTCCTCTCTCTCCCGCTATCTCCTTACCTCCTCTCTCTCCCCTATCTCCTACCTCCTCTCTCCCTCCCTCCTCTCTCCCTCTATCCCCCCACCTCCTCTCTCTCCCTCACCTCCTCTATCCCTCTATCCCCCCACCTCCTCTCTCTCCCTCACCTCCTCTATCCCCCTATCCCCCTCACCTCCTCTCTCTCCCCCTATCCCCCTCACCTCCTCCCTATCCCTCTCACCACCTCCCTATCCCTCTATCCCCCTCACCTCCTCCCTATCCCTCTATCCCCCCACCTCCTCTCTCTCCCTCACCTCCTCTATCCCCCTATCCCCCTCACCTCCTCTCTCTCCCCCTATCCCCCTCACCTCCTCCCTATCCCTCTCACCACCTCCCTATCCCTCTATCCCCCTCACCTCCTCTATCCCTCTATCCACCCACCTCCTCTCTCTCCCTCACCTCCTCTATCCCTCTATCCCCCCCACCTCCTCTCTCTCCCTCACCTCCTCTCTCCCTCACCTCCTCTATCCCTCTATCCACCCACCTCCTCTCTCTCCCTCACCTCCTCTATCCCTCTATCCCCCCCACCTCCTCTCTCTCCCTCACCTCCTCTATCCCTCTCACCTCCTCTCTCTCCCCCTATCCCCCTCACCTCCTCCCTATCCCTCTCACCACCTCCCTATCCCTCTATCCCCCTCACCTCCTCCCTATCCCTCTATCCCCCCTACCTCCTCTCTCTCCCTCTATCCCCCTCACCTCCTCTCTCTCCCCCTATCCCCCTCACCTCCTCCCTATCCCTCCCACCTCCTCCCTATCCCTCCCACCTCCTCCCTATCCCTCCCACCACCTCCCTATCCCTCTATCCCCCTCACCTCCTCCCTATCCCTCTATCCCCCACCTCCTCTCTCTCCCTCTATCCCCCTCACCTCCTTTCTCCCCCTCTATCCCCTCACCTCCTCCCTATCCCTCTATTGCCCCACCTCCTCTCCCTCTATCCCCCCACCACTTCTCTCCCTCTCACCTCCTCTCTCTCCCTCTATCCCCCTCACCTCCTCCCTATCCCTCTCTCCCTCCCACCACCTCTCTCTCCCTCCCACCTACTCTCTCTCCCTCTATCCCCCTCACCTCCTCTCTCTCTATCCTCCCCACCTCTTCTCTCACCCTCTATCCCCTCACCTCCTCTCCCACCCTCTATCCCCTCACCTCCTCTCCCTCCCTCTATCCCCTCACCATCTCTCCCTCCCACCTCTCTCTCCCTCTATCCCTCCCACCTCCTCTCTCTCCCTCTATCCCCCTCACCTCCTCTCTCTCTATCCTCCCCACCTCTTCTCTCACCCTCTATCCCCTCTCCCTCCCTCTATCCCCTCACCTTCTCTCCCTCCTCTATCTCCTCACCTCCTCTCCCTCCCTCCCTCTATCCTCCTCACCTCCCCTCCCTCTATCCTCCTCACCTCCTCTCCCTCCCTCCATCCTCCTCTATCTCTCCATCTCCTCACCTCCTCTCCCTCCCTCCCTCTATCCTCCTCACCTCCCCTCCCTCTATCATCCTCACCTCCTCTCCCTCCCTCTATCCTCCTCACCTCCTCTCCCTCCCTCCCTCTATCCTCCTCACCTCCCCTCCCTCTATCCTCCTCACCTCCTCTCCCTCCCTCCCTCTATCCTCCTCACCTCCCTCTCCCTCCCTCCATCCTCCTCTCCCTCCATCCTCCTCTCCCTTCCTCCATCCTCCTCTATCTCTCCATCTCATCCTCTCCCTCCCTCCCTCTATCCTCCTCACCTCCTCTCCCTTCCTCCATCCTCCTCACCTCCCCTCCCTCTATCCTCCTCACCTCCCCTCCCTCTATCCTCCTCACCTCCCCTCCCTCTATCCTCCTCACCTCCTCTCCCTCTATCCTCCTCACCTCCTCTCCCTCCCTCCATCCTCCTCACCTCCCCTCCCTCTATCCTCCTCACCTCCCCTCCCTCTATCCTCCTCACCTCCCCTCCCTCTATCCTCCTCACCTCCTCTCCCTCTATCCTCCTCACCTCCCCTCCCTCTATCCTCCTCACCTCCCCTCCCTCTATCCTCCTCACCTCCCCTCCCTCTATCCTCCTCACCTCCCCTCCCTCTATCCTCCTCACCTCCCTCCCTCCACCCTCCTCTCCCTCCCTCCATCCTCCTCTCTCTCCATCTCCTCACCTCCTCTCCCTCCCTCTATTCCCCCTCACCTCCCCCCCTCCTCACCACCTCTCCCTCCCTCTATTCCCCCTCACCTCCTCTCCCTCCCTCCCTCCTTCCCTCCCTCCCCACCTCCTCTCCCTCCCTCTAATCCCCCTCACCTCCCCTCCCTCCCTCCCCACCCACCTCCTCTCCCTCCCTCTATTCCCCCTCACCTCCCTCCCTCCCTCCCACCTCCTCTCCCTCCCTCCCCACCCACCTCCTCTCCCTCCCTCTATTCCCCCTCACCTCTCTCCCTCCCTCTATTCCCCCTCACCTCCCCTCCCTCCCTCCCCACCCACCTCCTCTCCCTCCCTCTATTCCCCCTCACCTCCCTCCTCACCACCTCTCCCTCCCTCCCTCCCTCCTCATCACCTCTCCCTCCCTCACCTCCCTCCCTCCCTCCTCACCACCTCTCCCTCCCTCCCCACCTCCTCTCCCTCCCTCCCCACCCACCTCCTTTCCCTCCCTCTATTCCCCCTCCTTTCCCTCCCTCTATTCCCCCTCACCTCCCTCCCTCCCTCCTCACCACCTCCCACTCCCTCTATTCCCCCTCACCGTGCACGGTAGTCCTGTATGTAGTTGACAGGGTTAGATCTGAGTGTGAGGGAGTGGAGTGGGCTGGTTCCCAGAGCCCCCAGTCCCCTCAGTGTGGAGATGCTGTTCTCAGAGAGACACAGGCGCTCCAGGGCCGGGAGCTTTGGCAGCTGACGAATACATGTCAGGTGGTTACGATGCAGATTCAGGCTTCGGCACCTACACAGTAAAAAAGGCTGTGTGTCACGATCGTCGTATTGAGGAGACCAAAGCGCAGTGTGATGTGAATACATCTTTTTAATGAAAGACGAAAAAACACAAAGTACACTAACCAACCAAACAAACAAAATAACAAGACAAACGTGACCGCTACCAAAACTGAGTACTAACATGCAACATCACATAGACAATAACCCACCAACCACAACACAAAACAGGCTACCTAAATATGGTTTGCAATCAGAGACAACGACAAACACCTGCCACTGATTGAGAACCATGTCAGGCCAAAACACATAGAAATAGACAAACTAGACATTCAACATAGAATGCCCACTCATATCACACCCTGACCAAACAAAACATAGAAACAAACAATGCAAAATAATGGTCAGAGTGTGACAGGGTGTAAAAAATGAGTGTTGACTTATTTTAACCCAGGATGAGTGTTTTCAACATTATGAGGAGTCAATGAGCTCTTAGTGTCGGAATTAAATCGTGTAAAATGATGCAGTCATTGCCGTTGTAAATTCAATTCAATTCAGTGATTAAATAACACTGGAGAGTGTAACTAAACCAGTGTTAAATATTATTAAGACATTTATGTGTGAATTTTAACACCATTTTGAGTCAAATTAACTCTGAAAGTGTGATACTACCTGTAGAGTAACTTTAACACTATGTGGACTGGGACCAAATGTTATCTGAAACTGTGTTGAATTCAACTCTATAGGAGTTCAATTCACACTTTTATTTTTTCTGTGTAGAGGAAAGAGGACAGAACTACGGTTGTCACTATATGAAGTGAAGATTTGTATTGTGGCTAGTGTAGTAATTTGCAAGCGTATATTGATGCTTTGTATGTAGTGTAGTATAATGGCAGGCGTATAGATGGGCATTGTGTGTAGTGTAGTACCTTGGCAGGCATATAGAACTCAGGTCTGTGAGGGAGTTATTGATCAGCTGCAGTCTCTCCACTCGGATCAGCCTCCTCAGGATCCGACTGAAGTTTTCCTGCTGGAACGGATCTCCCAAGTCCTGATAGGACAGGTTCAGCTCCTGGGAATACCAGGAATACAGGGAGAGGTTACACACACACACACACACACACACACAACATACACATGCACACACAGGCACTCACACACATGCTTTTTATACACATAGTACAGTATGTCTCTGAGTTGTAACTCACCACACAATTCTCCCAGTTCTCTTGAAGCCTCTCCTCCCACCTCTGCCCTTCTTCCTCTCTCCTCTTCCTCCTCCCCCTTTCCAAGGGGGTGTCATCCTTTCTCAGAAACAGGTCCTCCACTGACGGCCCTGGTTGATATAATGATGACAGCAGTTACTTATGAAAACTGAGATGAGAGCAAAATAAAATTATTAAAAGGTCAAAGGTTGCCAAGGTGGTGACCTCTCTGACCTTCTCTGACCCTGGGACAGGAGAGCTGGTCTCCTTTGACATCACTCTCCTCAAGCCGCTGCCACGACACGAACCTGAACCGGCTGGACGGTAGCTGAGAAACGAGAGGAGAGAAAGGAGAAGGAGAGATGAATAAGAGGAGAAAGAGGAAGTGGAGAAGGAGGACGAAGAGCTAGGGGTTTTAAGCATTGTTTTGCAGACTGGGATCTGAATATGAGAGCCTTGATTGAGGGTGCTTTGTGACCCTCATCCCTGTCTCTGCCTCCACACCTGGACTTTGACTGTGACCATAACCCCCCCCCCCAACCTAGCCATGTGGGGGACTAGACCCATGCTTGGTGACCCCTGACATCAGAGCCAGCCTTGGAGCCTGTGACTCATCTATAGCATTCTAAACATGCCCTGACCCCTCTGTGTTGGCAGCTAGGAACTGGATAGGTGTGAGCAATACAGTGATGGCTGCGCCTAGGTTTGAAATGGAAGGGCTAGGGGGTTGAGGCTGTTTTCAGAACAGACAGTATTGGACCAGGCATACTGTTGCAGGATGAGAGGAGCATGTTGTGGGGGGAGGAGCTTTGTAATGGGGTGTCAGAAGACAGAGCAAGGACAGAGGACTGGAGGGTGAGAATGTGACGTAAAGCGTGACACTCACAGGGGTTTTGACGATTCCGGAATCTGGACTCTGGTCCACGGAGAGGGGTGTGTGTGTGACGCTGATTTCAGAATACTGGGAGGAGTGGGATTTGGGAAAACTGCCACTGCTCGTGTTCACACCTGAGGAACTGGGAGAGGGGGACAACAACACACCTGAGGAACTGGGAGAGGGGGACAACAACACACCTGAGGAACTGGGAGAGGGGGAGAACAACACACCTGAGGAACTGGGAGAGAGGGACAACAACACACCTGAGGAACTGGGAGAGGGGGACAACAACACCTGAGGAACTGGGAGAGGGGGACAACAACACACCTGAGGAACTGGGAGAGGGAGACAACACACCTGAGGAACTGGGAGAGGGGGACAACAACACACCTGAGGAACTGGGAGAGGGGGACAACAACACACCTGAGGAACTGGGAGAGGGGGAGAACAACACACCTGAGGAACTGGGAGAGGGGGACAACAACACACCTGAGGAACTGGGAGAGGGGGACAACAACACACCTGAGGAACTGGGAGAGGGGGACAACAACACACCTGAGGAACTGGGAGAGGGGGACAACACACCTGAGGAACTGGGAGAGAGGGACAACAACACACCTGAGGAACTGGGAGAGGGGGACAACAACACACCTGAGGAACTGGGAGAGGGGGACAACAACACACTTGAGGAACTGGGAGAGGGGGACAACAACACACCTGAGGAACTGGGAGAGGGGGACAACAACACACCTGAGGAACTGGGAGAGGGGGACAACAACACACCTGAGGAACTGGGAGTGGGGGACAACAACACACCTGAGGAACTGGGAGAGGGGGACAACAACACACCTGAGGAACTGGGAGAGGGGGACAACAACACACCTGAGGAACTGGGAGAGAGGGACAACAACACACCTGAGGAACTTGGAGAGGGGGACAACAACACACCTGAGGAACTGGGAGAAAGGGACAACAACACACCTGAGGAACTGGGAGAGAGGGACAACAACACACCTGAGGAACTGGGAGAGGGGGACAACAACACACCTGAGGAACTGGGAGAGGGACAACAACACACCTGAGTAACTGGGAGAGGGGGACAACAACACACCTGAGGAACTGGGAGAGGGGGACAACAACACACCTGAGGAACTGGGAGAGGGGGAGAACAACACACCTGAGGAACTGGGAGAGGGGGACAACAACACACCTGAGGAACTGGGAGAGGGGGACAACAACACACCTGAGGAACTGGGAGAGGGACAACAACACACCTGAGTAACTGGGAGAGGGGGAGAACAACACACCTGAGGAACTGGGAGAGGGGGACAACAACACACCTGAGGAACTGGGAGAGGGGGACAACAACACACCTGAGGAACTGGGAGAGGGGGACAACACACCTGAGGAACTGGGAGACGGGGACAACAACACACCTGAGGAACTGGGAGAGGGGGACAACAACACACCTGAGGAACTGGGAGAGAGGGACAACAACACACCTGAGGAACTGGGAGAGAGGGACAACGAGGGAGTTTGAGGGTGAAAGATGTAGGAAGGATTGAGTGGGATGAAAGTGAGAAGGGAAAGGGTGGGAAATGGGGGAGAGGGTAGGAGGAGTGTGAAAACAGAGAGAGGGGAGAGAAAGAGAAAGAGAGAGGGAAAATAAACAGCTTCAGAGCCAAAAGGAAACATGTAAATAAATAAATAATGTAAGGTCAAATTAAAATCATCCTAAACATAATAAACATAACATATTCTTCTCTTCAGGCCTATGTTTTTTTTTTATCATAGGCCTAAAGCCTCGGAGAATTCTGTCTGTTTCTGTCGCCCACTCTTCAAGGACGCTTGTAGAAATGGAACTCCTCACGTCCATCCACATTGCTGAAACCCTGACACGCAGCCGTCAGGTTTCGGTTACCGTGAACTCTGCCTTGCGCACCGGATTAGAGCCGTCGCCATAACAGCGGATACCCGACCAGGTGTCATTAGTTAATAATAGCTGCATAAAAGGAACCGGGATAGTAATGTCTTCATAATTATTATCGTCTGTTTTCGTGTAAAGTACAAATAATTGTGAGATTTTTATTTTATTTTATCATATACACATTGTCTAGACTATATAACCTATAGGCTTGTTGCATGGAAAAATAACCATGGGCATAAATAATGCAGCCTAGGCTAATGACATTCTGAAGAATTCAAAATCATACCAAATAACCAAATAATGCATTTTGCTTGTTAAGCGTACATTTGTAAACGTTTTCCAACTTGAAGCACTGCTCAATGAAGGATGACAACACAAAGCTATTAAATGACCTCTTTTACCTACCTTTCTGACATCTCCCAAAGTTATACCAAATTTCCTTGGCCTTTAGCGCGTAATGAACGGAGCGGAGTCGTACAACCCTGCGGTTTCCCATGGGAGCGAAATGCCCTGTTAGACCCGAGGTAACGACTGCTCCGGTGTTTGGATGCACACAGACACTAGCTTCGGTGTAGCACTCGTGTAGCGCGCTGAGGCAGGTCAACCGGGGCAGGTGCACATTGCTTGGCAACGCGGTGAGGCCGGAGCAGGTTGTGCCATAGTTATCTCGGTGTCTCACAGGCAGGGGGGAAGTGAACAGGGGTCATTTAGATTCCAGTACATAAAGACGAATAGACTAGGCCAGGCTAGCAGCGGTAGAAATGATCAAATACATAAAGGTTAAAAGCATTCGGACTGTTATGTATTTCACCAGGATATTCTCAGTTAGCTTTCCTACACTAGTTACCATGGAGAGTAACCTTAACACTTAACTGGAGCCCTTAACACTAAAATAAATACATTTTGGGGGGGATTTGTACAATTACTGCAGGAATCTCTTGTCGCTTTGCTGTGACTCGGCCTAGGGGTTGTCACGTAGTCATGTTTTGATTGAGTTGCATTCCTTCAATAAATAAACAAGAATGTTATTGATTTATTTTAGACACAAAGGTGATAATTCTTATTTCGTGTTATTGCATCCTTTGAATACAGGAATTAGCTGTTTTGTTTTGTAGGAGAAAACCATAAAATACACTAAGAGAGTGAGAGATTAACGTTACATTCCCCAAAACACTATTGAGTTTGAGCGCAAAGGAAATCGGTCTCTGTGCGTGAAGCGAATGCCGTTTTTCCATCGTTCGTTCTGGAGCAAGACCTCTAACAACCTTCGATTCAATTAACTGCTGGGTCATGCGCATGCTGATCAATCATCCCCTGGCACCGTACGTGCTGCCGGGTGGTGCACATTCTTGGACCTGAATACCAAATGAAAAGATATTTAAGAAAGGTGTTTCGCATCCCACTCGCTGATACCCTGTGACTGAACAGACTGGCTATGCCACCTCTGACATTGACCTCTCAATAGTGAATGTCGATATTCTATAAACCCCTCCTCTGGGCAGGGGGTGTCAGGTACGTCAGTGTGCCCATAGCAGGATGTAGAGGTTCTAAGGGTGATGCCCATAGCGGGATGCAGCATCCCCTGAAATAAACAGATTTTTTTTAAGCACAAAAGTAGTGCACTGGACCTTTACTAGTCCTGTATTAACAGACTTTTACTAGTCCTGTATTAACAGACCTTTACTAGTCCTGTATTAACAGACCTTTACTAGTCCTGTATTAACAGACCTTTACTAGTCCTGTATTAACAGACCTTTACTAGTCCTGTATTAACAGGCCTTTACTAGTCCTGTATTAACAGACCTTTACTAGTCCTGTATTAACAGGCCTTTACTAGTCCTGTATTAACAGACCTTTACTAGTCCTGTATTAACAGGCCTTTACTAGACCTGTATTAACAGACCTTTACTAGTCCTGTATTAACAGACCTTTACTAGTCCTGTATTAACAGACCTTTACTAGTCCTGTATTAACATACCTTTACTAGTCCTGTATTAACAGACCTTTACTAGTCCTGTATTAACAGGCCTTTACTAGTCCTGTATTAACAGACCTTTACTAGTCCTGTATTAACAGGCCTTTACTAGTCCTGTATTAACAGACCTTTACTAGTCCTGTATTAACAGGCCTTTACTAGTCCTGTATTAACAGACCTTTACTAGTCCTGTATTAACAGACCTTTACTAGTCCTGTATTACTAGTCCTGTATTAACAGACCTTTACTAGTCCTGTATTAACAGACCTTTACTAGTCCTGTATTAACAGACCTTTACTAGTCCTGTATTAACAGACCTTTACTAGTCCTGTATTAACAGGCCTTTACTAGTCCTGTATTAACAGACCTTTACTAGTCCTGTATTAACAGACCTTTACTAGTCCTGTATTAACAGACCTTTACTAGTCCTGTATTAACAGGCCTTACTAGTCCTGTATTAACAGACCTTTACTAGTCCTGTATTACTAGTCCTGTATTAACAGACCTTTGCTAGTCCTGTATTAACAGACCTTTACTAGTCCTGTATTAACAGACCTTTACTAGTGCTGTATTACTAGTCCTGTATTAACAGGCCTTTACTAGTCCTGTATTAACAGGCCTTTACTAGTCCTGTATTAACAGACCTTTACTAGTCCTGTATTAACAGACCTTTACTAGTCCTGTATTAACAGACCTTTACTAGTCCTGTATTACTAGTCCTGTATTAACAGACCTTTACTAGTCCTGTATTACTAGTCCTGTATTAACAGGCCTTTACTAGTCCTGTATTAACAGACCTTTACTAGTCCTGTATTAACAGACCTTTACTAGTCCTGTATTAACAGACCTTTACTAGTCCTGTATTAACAGGCCTTTACTAGTCCTGTATTAACAGACCTTTACTAGTCCTGTATTACTAGTCCTGTATTAACAGACCTTTACTAGTCCTGTATTAACAGACCTTTACTAGTCCTGTATTAACAGGCCTTTACTAGTCCTGTATTAACAGACCTTTACTAGTCCTGTATTACTAGTCCTGTATTAACAGACCTTTGCTAGTCCTGTATTAACAGACCTTTACTAGTCCTGTATTAACAGACCTTTACTAGTGCTGTATTACTAGTCCTGTATTAACAGGCCTTTACTAGTCCTGTATTAACAGGCCTTTACTAGTCCTGTATTAACAGACCTTTACTAGTCCTGTATTAACAGACCTTTACTAGTCCTGTATTAACAGACCTTTACTAGTCCTGTATTACTAGTCCTGTATTAACAGACCTTTACTAGTCCTGTATTACTAGTCCTGTATTAACAGGCCTTTACTAGTCCTGTATTAACAGACCTTTACTAGTCCTGTATTAACAGACCTTTACTAGTCCTGTATTAACAGACCTTTACTAGTCCTGTATTAACAGACCTTTACTAGTCCTGTATTAACAGACCTTTACTAGTCCTGTATTACTAGTCCTGTATTAACAGGCCTTTACTAGTCCTGTATTAACAGGCCTTTACTAGTCCTGTATTAACAGACCTTTACTAGTCCTGTATTAACAGACCTTTACTAGTCCTGTATTAACAGACCTTTACTAGTCCTGTATTACTAGTCCTGTATTAACAGACCTTTACTAGTCCTGTATTAACAGACCTTTACTAGTCCTGTATTACTAGTCCTGTATTAACAGACCTTTACTAGTCCTGTATTACTAGTCCTGTATTAACAGGCCTTTACTAGTCCTGTATTAACAGACCTTTACTAGTCCTGTATTAACAGACCTTTACTAGTCCTGTATTAACAGACCTTTACTAGTCCTGTATTAACAGACCTTTACTAGTCCTGTATTAACAGACCTTTACTAGTCCTGTATTACTAGTCCTGTATTAACAGGCCTTTACTAGTCCTGTATTAACAGGCCTTTACTAGTCCTCTATTAACAGACCTTTACTAGTCCTGTATTAACAGACCTTTACTAGTCCTGTATTAACAGACCTTTACTAGTCCTGTATTAACAGACCTTTACTAGTTCTGTATTACTAGTCCTGTATTAACAGACATTTACTAGTCCTGTATTACTAGTCCTGTATTAACAGGCCTTTACTAGTCCTGTATTAACAGACCTTTACTAGTCCTGTATTACTAGTCCTGTATTAACAGACCTTTACTAGTCCTGTATTACTAGTCCTGTATTAACAGACCTTTACTAGTCCTGTATTACTAGTCCTGTATTAACAGACCTTTACTAGTCCTGTATTAGCAGACCTTTACTAGTCCTGTATTAACAGGCCTTTACTAGTCCTGTATTACTAGTCCTGTATTACTAGTCCTGTATTACTAGACCTGTATTAACAGACCTTTACTAGTCCTGTATTACTAGTCCTGTATTACTAGTCCTGTATTACTAGTCCTGTATTAGTAGTCCTGTATTAACAGACCTTTACTAGTCCTGTATTACTAGTCCTGTATTAACAGACCTTTACTAGTCCTGTATTACTAGTCCTGTATTACTCATCCTGTATTACTAGTCCTGTATTAACAGACCTTTACTAGTCCTGTATTAACAGACCTTTACTAGTCCTGTATTACTAGTCCTGTATTAACAGACCTTTACTAGTCCTGTATTACTAGTCCTGTATTAACAGGCCTTTACTAGTCCTGTATTAACAGACCTTTACTAGTCCTGTATTACTAGTCCTGTATTAACAGACCTTTACTAGTCCTGTATTACTAGTCCTGTATTAACAGGCCTTTACTAGTCCTGTATTAACAGACCTTTACTAGTCCTGTATTACTAGTCCTGTATTAACAGACCTTTACCAGTCCTGTATTAACAGGCCTTTACTAGTCCTGTATTACTAGTCCTGTATTACTAGACCTGTATTAACAGACCTTTACTAGTCCTGTATTACTAGTCCTGTATTACTAGTCCTGTATTAACACACCTTTACTAGTCCTGTATTACTAGTCCTGTATTAGTAGTCCTGTATTAACATACCTTTACTAGTCCTGTATTACTAGTCCTGTATTACTCGTCCTGTATTAACATACCTTTACTAGTCCTGTATTACTAGTCCTGTATTACTAGTCCTGTATTACTAGTCCTGTATTAACAGACCATTACTAGTCCTGTATTACTAGTCCTGTATTACTAGTCCTGTATTAACATACCTTTACTAGTCCTGTATTACTAGTCCTGTATTAACAGACCTTTACTAGTCCTGTATTAACAGACCTTTACTAGTCCTGTATTAGCAGATCTTTACTAGTCCTGTATTAACAGACCTTTACTAGTCCTGTATTAACAGACCTTTACTAGTCCTGTATTACTAGTCCTGTATTAACAGACCTTTACTAGTCCTGTATTAACAGACCTTTACTAGTCCTGTATTACTAGTCCTGTATTAACAGACCTTTACTAGTCCTGTATTAACAGACCTTTACTAGTCCTGTATTAACAGACCTTTACTAGTCCTGTATTAACAGACCTTTACTAGTCCTGTATTAGCAGACCTTTACTAGTCCTGTATTAACAGACCTTTACTAGTCCTGTATTAACAGACCTTTACTAGTCCTGTATTACTAGTCCTGTATTAACAGACCTTTACTAGTCCTGTATTAACAGACCTTTACTAGTCCTGTATTAACAGACCTTTACTAGTCCTGTATTAACAGACCTTTACTAGTCCTGTATTAACAGACCTTTACTAGTCCTGTATTAACAGACCTTTACTAGTCCTGTATTAACAGGAGTACTACATTGTTCTGTAATGATATGATTCTTCTGCCTTCAGCTCCCTTTCCATTATCTGCAATGAGGGGGAGGAGACGAGTTTGGCCTCCTAGATGCAGCCTCATTCCCTAGTCTTGTCTGTCCTCCAGTGTGCCCTTGACTACTTCTGTGATCAGATCTCTCTCCCTCTCCATGCCAAAGGATGGCCCTATCCTGGCCAAAAATAATATTGCTCAGACTTGGCCTAGGCCGACTCTGTTCTTGCTACTGTGGCATTTCAATGAGGTATAGTGATGTATCCAGAGGACTCTGTTCTTGCTACTGTGGTATTTCAATGAGGTATAGTGATGTATCCAGAGGACCCTGTTCTTGCTACTGTGGTATTTCAATGAGGTATAGTGATGTATCCAGAGGACTCTGTTCTTGTTACTGTGGTATTTCAATGAGGTATAGTGATGTATCCAGAGGACCCTGTTCTTGCTACTGTGGTATTTCAATGAGGTATAGTGATGTATCCAGAGGACTCTGTTCTTGCTACTGTGGTATTTCAATGAGGTATAGTGATGTATCCAGAGGACCCTGTTCTTGCTACTGTGGTATTTCAATGAGGTATAGTGATGTATCCAAAGGACTCTGTTCTTGTTACTGTGGTATTTCAATGAGGTATAGTGATGTATCCAGAGGACTCTGTTCTTGCTACTGTGGTATTTCAATGAGGTATAGTGATGTATCCAGAGGGCTTGTCAAGGTCATTTACAGTCTTAACTTGACAATACTCTGTTATATGACCATTTACCTCAGAAGATCATTAGAAATGATGTAATTACTATTACTAATACTGTTGTAGGTACAGCGTTACTACACTGGTATAACAGGTACTTAATGTAAAGTTGTTTTACCAAATACAATTCAATGCAATTACATACAAAAAGACATCAGACAATTGTAACTGGAACACATTGATATTTATTTCAGTAAAAGAGTGAATATAGCTGGTCTCCAAATCCACCTGCACGCCTCTTCACAAGAGCAAACTATTTTACACAAACTGTTCAACTGTCTTCAAAAGCCTGCACTAAATCAACAACTCATAAGGCATGTTAGTTCATCAGTATTTTAGCCGGGTACTTCTAGCGTGAGGAGGGGGGGGGGTGGACTAAAATAGAATTACTAAGATTCTGTGTTTACATACGTATATATATATATATAATCTGCACACGTTTTTTAGTTTTTTTTGCAATAAATATCTAGTCGTATATATAACACAGTAGTAAATGTACAGGAATATAATGGCGTTGATTTGGGAGACACCTGAAACGACAGAGTGTGTGTGTGTGTGTGTGTGTGTGTGTGTGTGTGTGAGGCTAGTGAAATTAAAGGGGCAGTACACAGATGTCTACTGATCCAATAGACCATAGAAACCATTTCACTTTTCTTTATATATATATACATCTCTCTCTCCCTCTCTCTTACCAAGTGGTTAAAGCTTACAGTATCAAAACACAGTCACATTATTTGTATATATCAATATATATCAAATAGAATATAGAATATAGAATAGGAATCATGTATATTCTCGATAAGAGTATAAAAACACAGCCGACGATGGGGAGAGGAAAGGTTGCGTTTATGGCGTCGTTTTGCCTGGATCTGATTGGCTTTGAGCATATGACCTCATAGCAGGATAGCAGCACACTGGAATCCCATTGGTCGTCGTCATAGTTACATGGAGTCATTGTCGAAGTCGGTAGGCTCAATGACCTCTGGTGTCATAACCCTGCCCATGAACAGGATAGAACCTGGAGGGGAGGAGAGAAAGAAACTGTCAGAGAAGACACTAGGGTCAGGCACATACGTTATATAGTCAGACAGAGACAAACAGAGGGACGGACAGACGGACAGTGTAACACACACCTGTCCTGCGGTTTCTGATGATGAAGAAGAAGGGATGATCAGCCATGACCTGAGGGTACAGAACCAGAGTCCTGGTGAGGGCTATCATTCCTACAGGACACAGAGAGGGAGAGAGAGAGAGAACATTCAACACACTGGAAGAATCTCAGTTGCATCCTCTCTCCTCGCCTCCTTCTCAAAACCCATTAGATGAGAAAGCCAGAGGTCCCGCCCCTCTGACCTTCTCCTCCAATGGGTTTTGAGAAGGAGGAGAGGATGCGAGGAGGATGCAACTGAGATTCTCCCAGTGACATTTAAATCTACTGACACCGAACAGTCAGCAGGAGGGGGCACTGTTTGCATACCATCCATATGGAACGCAACGCAGTACTGCATTGGGAAGACGACGCAGTACTGCATTGGGAAGACGACGCAGTACTGCATTGGGAAGACGACGCAGTACTGCATTGGGAAGACGACGCAGTACTGCATTGGGAAGACGACGCAGTACTGCATTGGGAAGACGACGCAGTACTGCATTGGGAAGACGACGCAGTACTGCATTGGGAAGACGACGCAGTACTGCATTGGGAAGACGACACAGTACTGCATTGGGAAGACGACGCAGTACTGCATTGGGAAGACGACCCAGTACTGCATTGGGAAGACGACACAGTACTGCATTGGGAAGACGACACAGTACTGCATTGGGAAGACGACACAGTACTGCATTGGGAAGACGACACAGTACTGCATTGGGAAGACGACACAGTACTGCATTGGGAAGACGACACAGTACTGCATTGGGAAGACGACACAGTACTGCATTGGAAAGACGACACAGGAGATTGACAAGAACAATAGAAAAGAGACTGGGATAGAGAGAGAGATAAAGACTGGGGACTAATAGGTGGAGAGAGTGATAGAGATAGAGAGATAGTGAGAGGGATAGAGAGAGAGAGAGGAATAGAGAAAGAGACTGGGGACTAATATGCGGAGAGAGGGATAAAGAAAGAGAGAGAGAAATAGAGAGAAGGATAGAGACGGGACTAATAGGTGGAGAGAGGGATAGAGAGAGAGATAGTGAGAGGGATAGAGAGAGAGATAGTGAGAGGGATAGAGAGAGAGATAGTGAGAGGGATAAAGAAAGAGAGAGAAATAGAGAGAAGGATAGAGACGGGACTAATAGGTGGAGAGGGATAGAGATAGAGAGAGGAATAGAGAAAGAGACTGGGGACTAATAGGTTGAGAGAGGGATAAAGAAAGAGAGAGAGAAATAGAGAGAAGGATAGAGACGGGACTAATAGGTGGAGAGAGGGATAGAGATAGAGGGATAGAGAGAGATAGTGAGAGAGATAGAGAGAGAGAAATAGAGAGAAGGATAGAGATGGGACTAATAGGTGGAGAGGGATAGAGATAGAGGGATAGAGAGAGATAGTGAGAGGGATAGAGAGAGAAATAGAGAGAAGGATAGAGACGGGACTAATAGGTGGAGAGGGATAGAGATAGAGGGATAGAGAGAGATAGTGAGAGAGATAGAGAGAGAGAAATAGAGAGAAGGATAGAGACGGGACTAATAGGTGGAGAGGGATAGAGATAGAGGGATAGAGAGAGATAGTGAGAGAGATAGAGAGAGAGAAATAGAGAGAAGGATAGAGACGGGACTAATAGGTGGAGAGGGATAGAGATAGAACAGGTGGATACAGAGAAGAAAACATTTAACAGCAAAAGAGAGAGATGCAGAGAATGAAATAATACTGTCAAAGCGAAGGTCAAACTGAGAAGAAAAAGAGAGACGAAGAGAGAGCAGAAAGACGGTAGATAGTAAGGGTAGACCCTGCAAACAGAATGTCATTTCAGGAATGATGATGATGCAACTATAAGGTCACCTGATCCTGCAGCTCCCTCCGCCCCCTCCTCGGTCACCTCCAGGTAGGCTTTCTGCACCGCCTTTCCAATGAACAGGTCCTTACCGTCTGGACCACACACACACACACACACACACACGGTAAAGTATAAACACAAAGAGGAGACTCATTTCACACTCTGACATGTGAAGTGTTTCTACCACTCTGATGGAGACTGTTAAAGATCTCTCCCTGTCTATTTTTACCCTCTGACGCGCAGTGCTGTTCTGTCAATCTGACGGACCCACTCAGATCCCGGTACTTTGGTAGAGATATTCAGACCGACCCACTCAGATGCCGGTACTTTGGTAGAGATATTCAGACCGACCCACTCAGCTCAAGGTACCTTGGTAGAGATATTCAGACCGACCCACTCAGCTCCAGGTACCTTGGTAGAAATTTTCAGATCGACCCACTCAGCTCCAGGTACCTTGGTAGAGATATTCAGACCGACCCACTCAGCTCAAGGTACCTTGGTAGAGATATTCAGACCGACCCACTCAGCTCCAGGTACCTTGGTAGAAATGTTCAGATCGACCCACTCAGCTCCAGGTACCTTGGTAGAGATATTCAGACCGACCCACTCAGCTCAAGGTACCTTGGTAGAGATATTCAGACCGACCCACTCAGCTCCAGGTACCTTGGTAGAAATTTTCAGATCGACCCACTCAGCTCCAGGTACCTTGGTAGAGATATTCAGGGTAGCTCTTTCTGTCTGATCAGAGTGATCTATAGAGAGTTGGGCCAATGGGGTTTCTGTCTGATCAGAGTGATGTATAGAGAGTTGGGCCAATGGGGTTTCTGTCTGAACAGAGTGATCTATAGAGAGTTGGGCCAATGGGGTTTCTGTCTGATCAGAGTGATGTATAGAGAGTTGGGCCAATGGGGTTTCTGTCTGAACAGAGTGATCTATAGAGAGTTGGGCCAATGGGGTTTCTGTCTGAACAGAGTGATGTATAGAGAGTTGGGCCAATGGGGTTACTGTCTGATCAGAGTGATCTATAGGGAGTTGGGCCAATGGGGTTTCTGTCTGATCAGAGTGATCTATAGGGAGTTGGGCCAATGGGGTTTCTGTCTGAACATTCCCGAGAGCACCACTTTCTCCTCCATAGTCATGGCTATGTGTACTTTCTCCTCCATGGTCGTTGCTAAGTGATAGTGTCGGCTTCGGCGTTGTGCTGTTGATTTCTGATCATTTTTTAAACCTATGAAGATGTCCAGTGAAAGCAGATATGTGTTAACATCACAACACAGTGAAGGTTTGGAGACACATTATCCCCAATGCTAATCAATAAAAAAAGGTCTGTTAAATTGGCGGCTCTGTTTGCAGCTGGTCCCGTCACAGGGAACTCTCCTGTTTTGTTACATCAGCGACATTTAGAGAATAAAGGCACCAACATGGCGTGGTTCTAAAACCTAAAGGCTTTTAATATATGTCTCTGTGTCAGAGGGATGTCTGATATTCTCCCTGGTTATAACTGGTTAGCTCTCTGTTGATAGGAAGTGATGTCAGAGCTATCTGTTGGTTTGGAATAGTTTGTACTGGTTCTCTGTTGATAGGAAGTGATGTCAGAGCGCATCCCTGAAAGTACAGGGTCCAAGGTCACAAGGATGACACATGGATCATTCACACGAACATGTAAACACAGAGTATTAGCCTGGAATCTTTCTCCAGGAAGTTGGTCAGTTTCTCTGATGCTGTTTGATGTTACATCATATTGTATAATTACATTAGAATTATTCAACCTACCGCTGCTTGTTCCTCAGACCTCACTTTTCCCCACAACCACTTCAATTAAATACCAAGAATAACATCTCATCTGTCATGGGAGAGGTGTGTTTGTTTGTATGTGTGTCTGTCTGTGTGTGTGTGTATGTGTGTGTGTGTCTGTGTGTGTGTGTCTGTCAGTGTGTGTGTGTCTGTCAGTGTGTGTGTGTGTCTGTCTGTGTGTGTGTGTGTGTGTCTGTGTGTGTCTGTGTGTCTGTCAGTGTGTGTGTGTCATGGGCAAGGCTTTTACTCACCTGTCATGGCAGAGAGGTCAGCGTCTTTACTGAAGATGTTCTTGATGCCCAGATCCTGCAGAGCCTCCTTCAGGTCTACCTTCTGCTCAACCTTAAACCTGACAACACACACACACACACACACACACACACACACACACACACACACACACACACACACACACACACACACACACACAACGGAACAAGTGTGTGTGAGCCAGTGTGTGTCTCACATCCAACCTGACAACAGATAAACAGAGATGTGTGTGTGTGTTTTGTCCTCTACCTGGGCAGGTAGACCTCCACCTTCTGCCTCTTGACGTTGTTGGCCCACTCCTCCAGGAGAGGGGCTCTGATGATTGGCTCCAGGACTGCCAGGGGGACTTCCTGTCTGGGTAACACCACCAGCATGCTCATGTCCTCTCCTTCATAGGGCATCTCCAACACCTGGTACACACCACCTGCCTCGGATGAACCATCACTGAACTCACCTGACACACACACACAGACAGATACACACACAGACACAAACACACACAGACAGATACACACAAACACACACACAGACAGATACAAACACAGACAGATACAAACACAGACAGATACACACACACAGACAGATACACACACACAGACAGATACACACACAGACAGATACACACACAGACAGATACACACAGACAGATACACACACAGACAGATACACACAGACAGATACACACACAGACAGATACACACAAACACACACACAGACAGATACAAACACAGACAGATACAAACACAGACAGATACACACACACAGACAGATACACACACAGACAGATACACACAGACAGATACACACACACAGACAGATACACACACAGACAGATACACACACAGACAGATACACACACAGACAGATACACACACAGACAGATACACACACAGACAGATACACACACAGACAGATACACACACAGACAGATACACACACAGACAGATACACACAGACAGACAGATACACACAGACAGACAGATACACACAGACAGACAGATACACACACAGACAGATACACACACAGACAGATACCCAGACAGATACACACACACAGACAGATACACACACACAGACAGATACACACACAGACAGATACACACAGACAGATACACACAGACAGATACACACAGACAGATACACACAGACAGATACACACAGACAGATACACACAGACAGACAGATACACACAGACAGACAGATACACACACAGACAGATACACACACACAGACAGATACACACAGACAGATACACACAGACAGATGTAGGCAATTTCAGAGACATTTCTTTTCTGTTTAAAATAAGGACAATATCAGAGGTTGTGGTTGTGATAAAGAGAAGAGAGACTAGATAAGAATAGCACATTTTATTTTTTGTGCAAAAGGGTTTGAATGTGTGTGTGTGTTTGTGAGAGTGTGTGAGTGTGAGTGAGTGTGTGTGTGTGAGTGTGTGTTTGTGAGAGTCAGTGAGTACTAGCTCAGCTCTTTCAGTAAAACTCTGAAATTAGGCCGTCTGGTTGGAGGGAGTAGCAGCATGACATGGGGTCGGTCTTCAGAGTTTAAATTTTGAGAGTGTGTGTGAGTGTGTGTGAGTGTGTGAGAGTGTGTGTGTGTGTGTGAGAGTGTGTCTGTGTTTATGTAAGTGTGTGTTTGTGAGAGTGTGTGTGTGTGTTTGTGAGAGTGTGTGTTTGTGAGTTAATGAGAGTGTGTGTGTGTGTTTGTTTGTGTGATAGATTTATATACAAGTGTCTTCTGGCAGACCTGTTTCTATTCCTACTGGTACATGAGAGTTCACACACACACCATAGTAGAAGTCTCCCTGCTGGTACATCATGTGTGTCTGGGCCTCGCTCCCGTCGTCTTTGCTGAAGGAGAAGGTTCTGGTGTTTTCCGGTCTGAACTGGTTCTTCCAGCTGCCCCGGAAGTACACAGCGTTGACCAGGGTCAGCTGGGTCACACTGCTGAAGTCATCAGCTGACAACAGGTCACGGATCTTACCTGGAGACACACACACACACACACACCCGCAGAGTAACTTATATACAATGACTTCGGAAAGTGTTCAGACCCCCTTTTCCACATTTTGCTACGTTACAGCCTTATTCTAAAATTGATTACATTGTTTTTTCCCCCTCGATCTACACACAATACCCCATAATGACGTCACAATACCCCATAATGACATCACAATACCCCATAATGACATCACAATACCCTATAACGACAAAGCAAAAACAGGTATTTCGAAATTTGTGCTAATTTACTGAAAAAAACAAACAGAAATATCACATTTACATAAGTATTCCGACCCTTTACTCAATACTCTGTTGAAGCACCTTTGGCAGTGATTACAGCCTCGAGTCTTCTTGGGTTTGACGCTACAAGCTTGGCACGTCTGTATTTGGGGAGTTTCCCCCATTCTTCTCTGCAGATCCTCTCAAGCTCTGTCAGGTTGGACGTGGAGCGTCGCTGCACAGCTATTTTCACGTCTCTCCAGAGATGTTCGATCTGGTTCATGTCCGGGCTCTGGCTGGGCCACTCAAGGACATTCAGAGACTTGTCCCGAAGCCACTCCTGTGTTGTCCTGGCTGTGTGCTTAGGGTTGTTGTCCTGTTGGAAGGTGAACCTTCACCCCAGTCTGAGATCATGAGCAGTCTTGAACAGGTTTTCCTCAAGGATCTATCTGTACTTTGCTCCGTTAATTTTTGACAGCCACCGTCCCTGCCGCTGTAAAACATCCCCACAGCATGATGCTGCCACCACCATGCTTCACCGTAGGGATGGTGCCAGGTTTCCTCCAGATGTGATGCTGCCACCACCATGCTTCACCGTAGGGATGGTGCCAGGTTTCCTCCAGATGTGATGCTGCCACCACCATGCTTCACCGTAGGGATGGTGCCAGGTTTCCTCCAGATGTGATGCTGCCACCACCATGCTTCACCGTAGGGATGGTGCCAGGTTTCCTCCAGATGTGATGCTGCCACCACCATGCTTCACCGTAGGGATGGTGCCAGGTTTCCTCCAGATGTGATGCTGCCACCACCATGCTTCACCGTAGGGATGGTGCCAGGTTTCCTCCAGACATAACACTAGGCATTCAGGCCAAAGAGTTCATTCTTGGATTCATCAGACCAGGGAATATTGTTTCTCATGGTCTGAGAGTCTTTAGGTGTCTTTTGGCAAACTCCAAGCGGGCGATCATGAGCCTTTTACACAATTGATTTTGATTCCACACAAACCACACACATTGATTCCACACAAACCACACACATTGATTCCACACAAACCACACACATTGATTCCAAACAAACCACACACATTGATTCCACACACAGACTCACTCTCAGTGTGGTTCTCCACCCAGCCATTGATCTGCTCTGCCACGGCGGCTGATTCGCTGAAGTCCACCGTCTCCACCTCCGCCCGGAAGTACTTCCTCATCAGCCGCAGGAACTCCGGGTTAAAGGTCACGCCACTCTGCAGGAAGAGGGAGTTGGCCAATCGGATGATGTAGTGGGCGTCGTCTTCAGACAGAGCCCCTGTCAGGTTCTGGAGCAGAGAGAACTCCTCATCTGGGAGATGGACAGAGACACACAACCTTGTAGGTAGGTGGCTGTGTGTGTGTGTGTGTTCTGAGGTGTGTAAACCTGTAGGTAAGTGTGTGTGTGTGTGTGTGTGTGTGTGTGTGTGGGTCGACCGATTAATCGGAATGGCCGATTAATTAGGGCTGATTACAAGTTTTCATAACAATCGGAAATCGGTATTTTTGGACACCGATTTGACCTTTTTTTAACTAGGCAAGTCAGTTAAGAACACATTCTTATTTTCAATGACGGCCTAGGAACCGTGGGTTAACTGCCTTGTTCAGGGGCAGAACGACAGATTTTCACCTTGTCAGCTCGGGGGATTCAATCTTGCAACCATACAGTTAACTAGTCCAACGCAATAATGACCTGCCTCTCTCTCGTTGCACTCCACAAGGAGACTGCCTGTTACGCAAATGCAGTAAGCCAAGGTAAGTTGCTAGCTAGTTAAACTTATCTTATAAAAAAACAATCAATCAATCATAATCACTAGTTAACTACACATGGTTGATGATATTACAAGATATTATCTAGTGTGTCCTGTGTTGCATATAATCTGACTGAGCATACAATTATCTAAGTATCTGACAGAGCGGTGGTAGGCAGAAGCAGCTGCGTAAATATTAATTCAAACAGCACATTCGTGCGTTTTGCCAGCAGCTCTTCGTTGTGCGTCAAGCATTGCTCTGTTTTTTTATTTTATTTTACCTTTATTTAACCAGGCAAGTCAGTTAAGAACACATTCTTATTTTCAATGACGGCCTGGGAACAGTGGGTTAACTGCCTGTTCAGGGGCAGAACGACAGATTTGTACCATGTCAGTTCGGGGGTTTGAACTCGCAACCTTCCGGTTACTAGTCCAACGCTCTAACCACTAGGCTACGCTGCCGTTTATGACTTCAAGCCTATCAACTCCCGAGGTGAGGCTGGTGTAACCGAGCTAGTTAGTGCGCGCTAATAGCGTTTCAAACGTCACTCGCTCTGAGACTTGGAGTGGTTGTTCCCCTTGCTCTGCATGGGTAACGCTGCTTCGAGGGTGGCTGTTGTCGTTGTGTTCCTGGTTCGAGCCCAGGGAGGAGCGAGGAGAGGGACAGAAGCTATACTGTTACACTGGCAATACTAAAGTGCCTATAAGAACATCCAATAGTCAAAGGTATATGGAATACAAATGGTATAGAGAGAAATAGTCCTATAATTCCTATAATAACTATAACCTATAACTTCTTACCTGGGAATATTGAAGACTCATGTTAAAAGGAACCACCAGCTTTCATATGTTCTCATGTTCTGAGCAAGGAACTGAAACGTCAGCTTTTACTTTCTTCTCCAACACTTAGTTTTAGCATTATTTAAACCAAATTGAACACGTTTCATTATTTATTTGAGGCTAAATTGATTTTATTGATGTATTATATTAAGTTAAAATAAGTCTTCATTCAATATTGTTGTAATTGTCATTATTACAAATAAATAAAATATCGGTATCGGCATTGAAAAATCATAAATCGGTCGACCTCTAGTGTGTATACCTGTAGGTAGGTGGCTGTGTGTGTGTTCTGCAGTGTGTATACCTGTAGGTAGGTGGCTGTGTGTGTGTTCTGCAGTGTGTATACCTGTAGGTAGGTGGCTGTGTGTGTGTTCTGCAGTGTGTATACCTGTAGGTAGGTGGCTGTGTGTGTGTTCTGCAGTGTGTATACCTGTAGGTAGGTGGCTGTGTGTGTGTTCTGCAGTGTGTATACCTGTAGGTAGGTGGCTGTGTGTGTGTTCTGTAGTGTGTATACCTGTAGGTAGGTGGCTGTGTGTGTGTTCTGCAGTGTGTAGACCTGTAGGTAGGTGGCTGTGTGTTCTGCAGTGTGTATACCTGTAGGTAGTTGGCTGTGTGTGTGTTCTGCAGTGTGTATACCTGTAGGTAGGTGGCTGTGTGTGTGTTCTGCAGTGTGTATACCTGTAGGTAGGTGGCTGTGTGTGTGTTATGCAGTGTGTATACCTGTAGGTAGGTGGCTGTGTGTTCTGCAGTGTGTATACCTGTAGGTAGGTGGCTGTGTGTGTGTTATGCAGTGTGTATACCTGTAGGTAGGTGGCTGTGTGTGTGTTCTGCAGTGTGTATACCTGTAGGTAGGTGGCTGAAGCCAACAGCCTGGCGTATCTGTGTGAGGGAGGCCCCGCGGGCCCCCAGCTCCACCATGCCCAGGGCCACAGCCACACTCAGGGGGGAGAAGATGATGTTGTCGTCCCCCCCCCGCGCCTGCAGCTGGTGGTACAGTCTGACGGAGAACTCTGCCGTGGTGTCCTCCGGAATGTCAGCGGCATGGCAACCATGGCCCGGCAACAGGAGGAGGGGCAGGAGGCTGAGAATCAACATGGGAAAGCTGAGAGCTAGCGAGAGTGAGAGACAAAGAGAAAGAGAGAGAGAGAAAGAAAGAGAGAAAGAGAGAGAGAGAGAGTGGGGGGGTTAGCGGGAGGAGAGAATGACAGAGACGGAACATGTTTCAATCCGGCATGCCAATAAAGCATATTAGTGTCTGAATATAGACAGAGGAAAACACACAGGGATAAAACAGGGAGAGAGATGGAATGGGAGGGAAAAAAGAGTAGACAGACTGATAAACAGCCAGTTATCCTACTGTACGGCTGTAACTACATTTATACTGATAAACAGCCAGTTATCCTACTGTACGGCTGTAACTACATTTATACTGATAAACAGCCAGTTATCCTACTGTACGGCTGTGACTACATTTATACTGATAAACAGCCAGTTATCCTACTGTACGACTGTAACTACATTTATACTGATAAACAGCCAGTTATCCTACTGTACGGCTGTAACTACATTTATACTGATAAACAGCCAGTTATCCTACTGTACGGCTGTAACTACATTTACACTGATAAACAGCCAGTTATCCTACTGTACGGCTGTAACTACATTTATACTGATAAACAGCCAGTTATCCTACTGTACGGCTGTAACTACATTTATACTGATAAACAGCCAGTTATCCTACTGTACGGCTGTAATTACATTTATACTGCTAAACAGCCAGTTATCCTACTGTAACTACATTTATACTGATAAACAGCCAGTTATCCTACTGTAACTACATTTATACTGATAAACAGCCAGTTATCCTACTGTACGGCTGTAACTACATTTATACTGATAAACAGCCAGTTATCCTACTGTACGGCTGTAACTACATTTATACTGATAAACAGCCAGTTATCCTACTGTACGACTGTAACTACATTTATACTGATAAACAGCCAGTTATCCTACTGTACGGCTGTAACTACATTTATACTGATAAACAGCCAGTTATCCTACTGTACGACTGTAACTACATTTATACTGATAAACAGCCAGTTATCCTACTGTAACTACATTTATACTGATAAACAGCCAGTTATCCTACTGTACGACTGTAACTACATTTACACTGATAAACAGCCAGTTATCCTACTGTACGGCTGTAACTACATTTATACTGATAAACAGCCAGTTATCCTACTGTACGGCTGTAACTACATTTATACTGATAAACAGCCAGTTATCCTACTGTACGACTGTAACTACATTTATACTGTACCAGACAATGAGAGGACAAGAGGATTGTGGTACCCATTTCTAATTAGGGAGTTGTTCAACAATGGAAGTGTTCATGTGAATTTACCTGCAAAAAAGCAGAGAACCATTCACACAGCCCCAATACCTGTATTTTGTTTATAGGGTATAAATGCAGTAATATTGACTAGTGTGGTTTTGGTTGGTTTTCAATTCCCCATGTTTTTTTGTACCCCTACCCCTTTCAGATATACGCAAAGGCAGGTACAGTATAAAAAGCAGGCATGGTAAAGGCATGGTAAAATAGTGGTATTTTGGTCTACCCTCTTTTCACTTGGACAAAAGGAACACCTCTACTTGAGAATGCTTTTTCGGTGACTACTGCTCAGCGTTCAACACCATAGTGCCCTCTAAGCTCATTACTAAGCTAAGGACCCTGGGACTAAACACCTCCCTCTACAACTGGATCAACTGGATCCTTTCTGACAGTGAGGTTAGGCAACAACACAGCTGCCACGCTGATCCTCATCACAGGGGCCCCTCAGGGTTGCGTGCTCAGTCCCCTCCTGTATTCCCTGTTCACCCACGACTGTGTGGCCAAACACGACTCCAACACCATCATTAAGTTTGCTGACAACACGACGGTGGTAGGCCTGATCATTGACGACGATGAGACAGCCTATAGGGAGGAGGTCAGAGAACTGGCAGTGTGGTGCCAGGAAAACAACAACTCCCTCAACGTGAGCAAAACCAAGCAGCTGATTGTGGACTACAGGAAAAGGATGGCTGAGTCTGCCCCCATTCACATTGACGGGGCTGTAGTGGAGCAGGTTGAGAGCTTCAAGTTCCTTGGTGTCCACATCCCCAACAAATTATCATGGTTCAAACACACCAAGACTGTCTTGAAGAGGGCATTGACAACACCTCTTCCCCCTCAAGAGGTGGAAAATATTTGGCATGGGTCCCCAGATCCTCAAAATGTTATACAGCTGCACCATTGAGAGCATCTTGACTGGCTGCAGTATGGCAACTGCTCGGCATCAGACCACAAGGCGCTACAGTCTGTAGTGCGTATGGCCCAGTTCATCACCTGCCGTCCAGGACCTCTTTACCAGGCGGTGTCAGAGGAAGGCCCTAAATATTGTCAAAGGCTCCAGTCACCCAAGTCATAGACTGTTCTCTCTGCTACCATATGGAAAGCGGTACCGATGCACCAAATCTGGAACCAACAGGAACCTGAACAGCTTCTACCCCCAAGCCATAAGACTGCTAAATAGTTAGTTAAATAGTAACCAAATAGCTACCCAGGTTATCTGAATTGACCCTGCTACTGTTTATTAAACTCAGCAAAAAAAGAGATGTCCTCTCAATGTCAACTGCGTTCATTTTCAGCAAACTGAACATGTGTAAATATTTGTACCAACATAACAAGATTCAACAACTGAGACATAAACTGAACAAGTTCCATAGACATGTGACTAACAGAAACCCGACGAGTTTGTACCCATATGCGACATTGTTGCCGGTGATGTCTGGTGAGGACCTGCCTTACAACAGGCCTACAAGCCCCCAGTCCAGCCTCTCTCAGCCTATTGCGGACAGTCTGAGCACTGATGGAGGGATAACTCGGCAGTTGTTGTTGCCATCCTGTACCTGTCCAGCAGGTGTGATGTTCGGATGTACCGATCCTGTGCAGGTGTTGTTACACGTGGTCTGCCACAGCGAGGACGATCAGCTGTCCGTCCTGTCTCCCTGTAACGCTGTTTTAGGCGTCTCACAGTACAAACATTGCAATTTATTGTCCTGGCCACATCTGCAGTCCTCATGCCTCCTTGCAGCATGCCTAAGGCACGTTCACACAGATGAGCAGGGACCCTGGGCATCTTTCTTTTGGTGTTTTTCAGTCAGTAAAAATGCCTCTTTAATGTCCTAAGTTTCATAACTGTGGCCTTAATTGCCTACCGTCTGTAAGCTGTTAGTGTCTTAACGACCGTTCCACAGGTGCATGTTCATTCATTGTTTATGGTTCATTGAACAAGGATGGGAAAGAGTGTTTAAACTCTTTACAATGAAGATCTGTGAAGTTATTTGGATCTACTATTACTTTTATTATTACATGTTTTACTTTATATTGTTTCTCTATTTTCTTTCTTTCTGTCTGCCTTTTTGGGATGGACCCGTGAGTATTTCACTGTTAGTCCACACCTGTTGTTTGTAGACCATGTGACAAATAAAATGTGATGTGATGTTGATATGAGAAAAGAGGAGAGGAGGAGAGGGGGAACAGGAGGAGAGGAGGAGTGGGAGAGGAGGATTGGGAGAGGAGGAGAGGGGGAAGAGGAGGAAGAGGAGGAGAGGGGGAAGAGGAGGAGAGGGGGAAGAGGAGGAGAGGGGGAGAGGGGGAAGAGGAGGAGAGGGGGAAGAGGAGGAAGAGGAGGAAGAGGAGGAGAGGAGGAGAGGAGGAGAGGGGGAAGAGGAGGAAAGGAGGAAGAGGAGGAGAGGAGGAAGAGGAGGAAGAGGAGGAAGAGGAGGAGAGGGGGAAGAGGAGGAGAGGGAGAAGAGGAGGAAGAGGAGGAAGAGGAGGAGAGGGGGAAGAGGAGGAGAGGAGGAAGAGGAGGAGAGGAGGAGAGGGGGAGAGGAGGAAGAGGAGGAGAGGAGGAGAGGGGGAGAGGAGGAAGAGGAGGAAGAGGAGGAAGAGGAGGGAGAGGAGGAGAGGGGGAGAGGGGAAGAGGAGGAAGAGGAGGAGAGGGGGAAGAGGAGGAAGAGGAGGAAGAGGAGGAAGAGGAGGAAGAGCAGGAGAGGAGGAGAGGGGGAAGAGGAGGAGAGGGAGAAGAGGAGGAAGAGGAGGAAGAGGAGGAGAGGGGGAAGAGGAGGAAGAGGGGGAGAGGAGGAGAGGAGGAGAGGGGGAGAGGAGGAGAGGAGGAAGAGGAGGAGAGGAGGAGAGGAGGAGAGGGGGAAGAAGAGGAAGAGGAGGAAGAGGAGGAGAGGAGGAGAGGGGGAAGAAGAGGAAGAGGAGGAAGAGGAGGAGAGGAGGAGAGGCGGAAGAGTGATGAAACTGTCCTCCTCCAGTGGGTTGTAACTACATTTGTGCTGTCAACTGTAGACAGAAGAAACTCTGTTTGGTGCCAATTTACTAAATGAGCTCATGCATATTTCATCTCCTGCTACATCAGATTTTTCTTCAAAATCTGCTTGCCTCAGTGTCATGAGAATGCCTGTGTGTGTGTGTGTGTGTGTGTGTGTGTGTGTGTGTGTGTGTGTGTGTGTGTGTGTGTGTGTGTGTGCGTGCGTGCGTGACTATGGACACTGCCTAACCCAACATAGAATATGTGGCATTTATTTTCTTTTCTCCATATCACTCTCCTCTCCCTCGCTCCCTTCCGTCCTTTCCTCCAGTCCACTCTCCTCTCCCTCACTCCCTTCCGTCCTTTCCTCCAGTCCACTCTCCTCTCCTCCCCCTTCCTTCCTTTCTTCCAACCTCCCTCTCTACCTCTCTACCTACCAACCTCCCTCTCTACCTACCAACCTCCCTCTCTACCTACCAACCTCCCTCTCTACCTCTCTACCTACCAACCTCCCTCTCTACCTCTCTACCTACCAACCTCCCTCTCTACCTCTCTACCTACCAACCTCCCTCTCTACCTACCTACCTACCTCCCTCCCTCTCTACTTTCCTCCCTCTCTACCTACCACCCTCTCTACCTACCACCCTCTCTACCTACCTCCCTCTCTACCTACCTCCCTCTCTACCTACCTACCTCCCTACCTCCCTCCCTCCCTCTCTACTTTCCTCCCTCTCTACCTACCACCCTCTCTACCTACCACCCTCTCTACCTACCCACCCTCTCTACCTACCTCCCTCTCTACCTCCCTCCCTCTCTACCTACCTCCCTCCCTCTCTACCTACCTACCTACCTACCTACCTCCCTCTCTACCTACCACCCTCTCTACTTTCCTCCCTCTCTACCTACCACCCTCTCTACCTCCCTCCCTCTCTACCTCCCTCTCTACCTCCCTCCCTCCCTCTCTACCTACCACCCTCTCTACCTACCACCCTCTCTACCTACCTCCCTCTCTACCTACCTCCCTCTCTACCTACCTCCCTCTCTACCTACCTCCCTCTCTACCTACCTACCTCATGTTACACACCATTCTTAAGGGGACTGGTGTGTGCTGGCTGCTCCTGCTGAACACACACGCAGTTCATGCAGTTTCATCCCTCTGCCTTTTACCGTTGCCTGGCAACGCTGTTTTCTGCACAAACAAAGAAAACAGGAGCATGCCACTGCGTTTTTAGCGTGATAGAGGGAATGAGAGAGAGGGACACATACAGAGGGGATGTCCCTCCCTGGTTCTCTGTTGTGTATTGCTGAGCTGCTGAATAGGTTCAGGTACCCTGCATGTTGTTTGTGTGTTTGGTGCTCCGTGTGTGTGTGTGTGCGTGTTACTATCAGATAGATGAGAGTCCCATGCTCCCACACTGGGCTAGAAGCTCCTGTGGGTGCTGGTGACTGGAGTGACATTGTACTTGAGACAACAATGATAGGACTGGATCAATACCGCAGCTCTGTCCTGGTACCAGCTACCCCACCCCAACCCACTCCCCCAACCCCAACCCACTCCCCCAACCCCCCTCTCCCTGACTGGCAGACAGAAGCCTACCCACTGGGCACAAACGTCAATTCAAAGTGTATTCCATGTTGGTTCAATGTAATTTGATTGAAATGACATGGAAACAATGTTGATTTAACCAGTGTGTGCCCAGTGAGTAGCCTAGCCTGCCACACAACATGTTCATTCTATCCCCTACAAAACACACAACTATCATATCCATGCAGACTTCCCAAGTTCCGCTCTAGGAACTTACTTAAAACATGGAATGTGTTAATCATTCTAGAATCCTCTCCAGTGAAATGTGAGACATAGAGGGCTGTGACGGTAATTGAATAACTGTGTAACTGACAGTATTGGATGAAGGCCGTCGTGAAAATAAATAACCGGCAAAACTGTTTAAATAGGCCTATATACATTTTTACGATTTATTTTTATTAACCTTCTTTTTTTCTAATGTCGATCAACTTGACCTAATAGCAGGGGTGTTTACTAATGATGATAAGCAATTGTTTTGCTAACTTAGTATGTTAATTCAAACTTTCTCCATCTCCTCCTCTTTCCAACTGTCCTTTGATGCTGGAGCTTGGCTCTAGATGCTGGAGCAGCTAGATGCTGGAGCAGCTAGGCGCTGGAGCAGCTAGGCGCTAGATGCTGGAGCAGCTTGGCGCTAGATGATGGAGCAGCTTGGCGCTAGATGCTGGAGCAGCTAGGCGCTGGAGCAGCTAGGTGCTAGATGCTGGAGCAGCTTGGCGCTAGATGCTGGAGCAGCTTGGTGCTAGATGATGGAGCAGCTAGGTGCTAGACACTGGAGCAGCTAGGCGCTAGATGATGGAGCAGCTTGGCGCAAGATGATGGAGCAGCTAGGCGCTAGATGATGGAGCAGCTTGGCGCTAGATGATGGAGCAGCTTTGCGCTAGACACTGGAGCAGCTAGGCGCTAGACACTGGAGCAGCTTGGCGCTAGATGATGGAGCAGCTTGGCGCTAGATGATGGAGCAGCTAGGCACTAGATGATGGAGCAGCTAGGCGCTAGATGATGGAGCAGCTAGGCGCTAGATGATGGAGCAGTTATGCGCTAGATGATGGAGCAGCTTGGCACTAGATGATGGAGCAGCTTGGCACTAGATGATGGAGCAGCTAGGCGCTAGATGATGGAGCAGCTAGGCGCTAGATGATGGAGCAGTTATGCGCTAGATGATGGAGCAGCTTGGCACTAGATGATGGAGCAGCTAGGCGCTAGACACTGGAGCAGCTTGGCGCTAGATGATGGAGCAGCTTGGCGCTAGATGATGGAGCAGCTAGGCACTAGATGATGGAGCAGCTAGGCGCTAGATGATGGAGCAGCTAGGCGCTAGATGATGGAGCAGCTAGGTGCAAGATGATGGAGCAGTTAGGTGCTAGATGATGGAGCAGCTAGGCGCTAGATGATGGAGCAGCTTGGCGCAAGATGATGGAGCAGCTAGGCGCTAGATGATGGAGCAGCTAGGCACTAGATGATGGAGCAGCTAGGCGCTAGATGATGGAGCAGCTAGGCGCTAGATGATGGAGCAGCTAGGCGCTAGATGATGGAGCAGCTAGGCGCTAGATGATGGAGCAGCTAGGCGCTAGATGATGGAGCAGCTAGGTGCTAGATGATGGAGCAGCTAGGCGCTAGATGATGGAGCAGCTAGGCGCTAGATGATGGAGCAGCTAGGCGCTAGATGATGGAGCAACTAGGCGCTAGATGATGGAGCAGCTAGGCGCTAGATGATGGAGCAACTAGGCGCTAGATGATGGAGCAGCTAGGCGCTAGATGATGGAGCAGCTAGGCGCTAGATGATGGAGCAGCTAGGCGCTAGATGATGGAGCAGCTAGGCGCTAGATGATGGAGCAGCTAGGCGCTAGATGATGGAGCAGCTAGGCGCTAGATGCGGGGTGTAGAGCACTACAGGCTATGACACTTCAGTAAAAAAACATGGTTTGATGTGTGGACTTTTTTTAATACAAATGCACATTTTCATTGCTTGCTAGTAAATTAATACATTTTTTTAAAAGTTGGATGTGTCTGACTATTCATGAATTATTCAACAGCAGTCAAAGTTTGGATGTGTCTGACTATTAATTAATTATTCAACATCAGTCAAAGTTTGGATGTGTCTGACTATTCATGAATTACTCAACAGCAGTCGAAAATGTTGTGGTAGCATGAGGCCTATATTGCACTAATGTTGTGTCAAATGGACAACACACCAATCCTCTCCAACCTGGCATGGTATCATTAGAAACAGAATCTTTTCATTATTTATAGACTAATCAAGGCTGACTAGCTCGGTCCTGGCCAATATGCTGCCCTAGGAGATACAAAATACAGTGACGGCCCAAAATGCACTTCATGAATGCCCATGTGGTAGCCTACCGTTTGTAAAACAGACAATTTATCATTAATCCCTATCATTTGGTTAAAGAAATGTATGTTAATGCATGTATTGTGGTAGTGGTGTGGGGGCTGTGCTTTGGCAAAGTGGGTGGGGTTATATCCTTCCTGTTTGGCCCTGTCCGGGGGTGTCCTCGGATGGGGCCACAGTGTCTCCTGACCCCTCCTGTCTCAGCCTCCAGTATTTATGCTGCAGTAGTTTATGTGTCGGGGGGCTGGGGTCAGTTTGTTATATCTGGAGTACTTCTCCTGTCCTATTCGGTGTCCTGTGTGAATCTAAGTGTGCGTTCTCTAATTCTCTCCTTCTCTCTTTCTTTCTCTCTCTCGGAGGACCTGAGCCCTAGGACCATGCCCCAGGACTACCTGACATGATGACTCCTTGCTGTCCCCAGTCCACCTGGCCATGCTGCTGTTCCAGTTTCAACTGACCTGAGCCCTAGGACCATGCCCCAGGACTACCTGACATGATGACTCCTTGCTGTCCCCAGTCTACCTGGCCATGCTGCTGCTCCAGTTTCAACTTCCACCTGACTGTGCTGCTGCTCTAGTTTCAACTGTTCTGCCTTATTATTATTCGACCATGCTGGTCATTTATGAACATTGAACATCTTGACCATGTTCTGTTATAATCTCCACCCGGCACAGCCAGAAGAGGACTGGCCACCCCACATAGCCTGGTTCCTCTCTAGGTTTCTTCCTAGGTATTGGCCTTTCTAGGGAGTTTTTCCTAGCCACCGTGCTTCTCCACCTGCATTGCTTGCTGTTTGGGGTTTTAGGCTGGGTTTCTGTACAGCACTTTGAGATATCAGCTGATGTACGAAGGGCTATATAAATAAATTTGATTTGATTTGATTTGATGTATTAATTACAGTAATTTACCGTTCTCATTCTCAGAGTGGAAAGGTTGCTTACAGAGTTGAAAACCTGCTACACTGGTGAGAAAAAAAACGTTGTTTATTTCACACCATAATTTACGCACTGAGCATGTCTAGTTTCTCTGTCCTGTTAATGTTGACAGAGCAGGCATAGAAGTACCTGTCCTGTTAATGTTGACAGAGAAGGCATAGAAGTACCTGTCCTGTTAATGTTGACAGAGCAGACATAGAAGTACCTGTCCTGTTAATGTTGACAGAGCAGGCATAGAAGTACCTGTCCTGTTAATGTTGACAGAGCAGGCATAGAAGTACATGGCCTGTTAATGTTGACAGAGCAGGCATAGAAGTACCTGTCCTGTTAATGTTGACAGAGCAGGCATAGAAGTACCTGTCCTGTTAATGTTGTGGTGTGCGTGTGTGAGTTTGCTGATTCTATATATCTTCTATATATCTATATATCTATATGTGTGTGATAGTGACACCTGTGTGACCTTATGAGTTGTGGGAGCGGGGTTGGGGGAGAGAGGGTGAAGGGGTTGGGGGAGAGAGGGTGAGGGGGTTGGGGGAGAGGGGGTTGGGGGAGAGAGGGTGAGGGGGTTGGGGGAGAGAGGGTGAGGGGGTTGGGGGAGAGAGGGTGAAGGGGTTGGGGGAGAGAGGGTGAAGGGGTTGGGGGAGAGAGGGTGAGGGGGTTGGGGGAGAGAGGGTGAGGGGGTTGGGGGAGAGAGGGTGTGGGGGTTGGGGGAGAGAGGGTGAGGGGGGTTGGGGGAGAGAGGGTGAAGGGGTTGGGGGAGAGAGGGTGAGGGGGTTGGGGGAGAGAGGGTGAAGGGGTTGGGGGAGAGAGGGTGAAGGGGTTGGGGAGAGAGGGTGAAGGGGTTGGGGAAGAGAGGGTGAGGGGTTGGGGGAGAGAGGGTGAAGGGGTTGGGGAAGAGAGGGTGAGGGGGTTGGGGGAGAGAGGGTGAGGGGGTTGGGGGAGAGAGGGTGAAGGGGTTGGGGGAGAGAGGGTGAAGGGGTTGGGGGAGAGAGGGTGAAGGGGTTGGGGGAGAGAGGGTGAGGGGGTTGGGGGAGAGAGGGTGAGGGGTTGGGGGAGAGAGGGTGAGGGGGTTGGGGGAGAGAGGGTGAGGGGTTGGGGGAGAGAGGGTGAAGGGGTTGGGGGAGAGAGGGTGAGGGGGTTGGGGGAGAGAGGGTGAGGGGGTTGGGGGAGAGAGGGTGAAGGGGTTGGGGGAGAGAGGGTGAAGGGGTTGGGGGAGAGAGGGTGAGGGGGTTGGGGGAGAGAGGGTGAGGGGTTGGGGGAGAGAGGGTGAGGGGGTTGGGGGAGAGAGGGTGAGGGGTTGGGGGAGAGAGGGTGAAGGGGTTGGGGGAGAGAGGGTGAAGGGGTTGGGGAGAGAGGGTGAAGGGGTTGGGGAAGAGAGGGTGAGAGGGTGGGGGAGAGAGGGTGAGGGGGTTGGGGGAGAGAGGGTGAGGGGGTTGGGGAGAGAGGGTGAGGGGTTGGGGGAGAGAGGGTGAAGGGGTTGGGGGAGAGAGGGTGAAGGGGTTGGGGGAGAGAGTGTGAGGGGGTTGGGGGAGAGAGGGTGAGGGGGTTGGGGGAGAGAGGGTGAAGGGGTTGGGGGAGAGAGGGTGAAGGGGTTGGGGGAGAGAGGGTGAAGGGGTTGGGGGAGAGAGGGTGAAGGGGTTGGGGGAGAGAGGGTGAAGGGGTTGGGGAAGAGAGGGTGAGGGGGTTGGGGGAGAGAGGGTGAAGGGGTTGGGGGAGAGAGGGTGAAGGGGTTGGGGGAGAGAGGGTGAAGGGGTTGGGGGAGAGAGGGTGAAGGGGTTGGGGAAGAGAGGGTGAGGGGGTTGGGGGAGAGAGGGTGAGGGGGTTGGTGGAGAGAGGGTGAAGGGGTTGGGGGAGAGAGGGTGAAGGGGTTGGGGTAGAGAGGGTGAAGGGGTTGGGGGAGAGAGGGTGAGGGGGTTGGGGGAGAGAGGGTGAGGGGGTTGGGGGAGAGAGGGTGAGGGGTTGGGGGAGAGAGGGTGAAGGGGTTGGGGGAGAGAGGGTGAAGGGGTTGGGGGAGAGAGGGTGAAGGGGTTGGGGAGAGAGTGTGAGGGGGTTGGGGGAGAGAGGGTGAGGGGGTTGGGGGAGAGAGGGTGAAGGGGTTGGGGGAGAGAGGGTGAAGGGGTTGGGGGAGAGAGGGTGAAGGGGTTGGGGGAGAGAGGGTGAAGGGGTTGGGGAAGAGAGGGTGAGGGGGTTGGGGGAGAGAGGGTGAGGGGGTTGGGGGAGAGAGGGTGAAGGGGTTGGGGGAGAGAGGGTGAAGGGGTTTGGGGGAGAGAGGGTGAGGGGGTTGGGGGAGAGAGGGTGAGGGGGTTGGGGGAGAGAGGTTGAAGGGGTTGGGGGAGAGAGGGTGGGAGGGAGAGGGATTTGAGCGGGAGAAGGGGGTAAGTGTCTGAGATGGGCATCACCTGAGTGCCACAGGTGAAAACCAACACCTGTTAAACCCATATGCCTCTTAAAAACCCGAGGTGATGCCAGCAGAGCACAAACCCCAGGCACTTTAAAGTCATTTCTGTTTAATCTTCAAGGCTTCTGAAATCAATAGAATTAAACCCGTTGTCCTTTTTTGAAAACAACACGACTGAAACCTGATCCTAAATCACCACAAATATACAGTAGCTGACATTTCCACATTCAGAACGTGACGTCATTCACCCCCTCAGACACTTTAGTCCTCAACGACCTTTAAACCCAACACCTTTAAGGCATACTTACCAAGCCAGTAGAATTAAACCCAACTCCTTTAAGAAGGCATACTTACCAAGCCAGTAGAATTAAACCCAACACCTTTAAGAAGGCATACTTACCAAGCCAGTAGAATTAAACCCAACACCTTTAAGAAGGCATACTTACCAAGCCAGGAGAATTAAACCCAACTCCTTTAAGAAGGCATACTTACCAAGCCAGGAGAATTAAACCCAACTCCTTTAAGAAGGCATACTTACCAAGCCAGGAGAATTAAACCCAACACCTTTAAGGCATACTTACCAAGCCAGGAGAATTAAACCCAACACCTTGAAGAAGGCATACTTACCAAGCCTGGAGAATTAAACCCAACTCCTTTAAGAAGGCATACTTACCAAGCCAGTAGAATTAAACCTAAGCATTACCCCCTGTAGCTGGGCTTATTACACAATATAACACACTTAGGTAGCCTACACACACTGCATGGACGACAATCATTCATTCCTCTCTCACCCAACTTTCTTCATGTGTTAAGAACATCATCCTCTCCATGTCCAGAGAAGACAGAAGACTAAAACCCAAATACCCAGTCCCTGTATCTCCCCTTAACATGAAAACACACACGTGCCACATGCATACACACAGCACTTGCTACTCCATCATCAGCAGACTCAGTAATTATATAAGAACACAGAGACAGTCCGCTCTTATAATAGCTCTTAACTGAAACACACTTAAAGGGGAATTTCACCCTATAGTCATTACTATATTAAAGGGGAATGTCACCCTGCCCCCCCGGTGGCATATAGTCATTACTATATTAAAGGGAAATTTCACCCTGGCCCTGCCATGGCATATAGTCATTACTATATTAAAGGGGAATTTCACCCTGGCCCCCCCGGTGGCATATAGTCATTACTATATTAAAGGGGAATTTCACCCTGGCCCTGCCATGGCATATAGTCATTACTATATTAAAGGGGAATTTCACTATGCCCCCGGTGGCATATAGTCATTACTATATTAAAGGGGAATTTCACCCTGGCCCCCCCATGGCATATAGTCATTACTATATTAAAGGGGAATTTCACCCTGGCCCCCCCCGGTGGCATATAGTCATTACTATATTAAAGGGGAATTTCACCCTGGCCCCCCCATGGCATATAGTCATTACTATATTAAAGGGGAATTTCACCCTGGCCCCCCCGGTGGCATATAGTCATTACTATATTAAAGGGGAATTTCACTATGCCCCCGGTGGCATATAGTCATTACTATATTAAAGGGGAATTTCACTATGCCCCCGGTGGCATATAGTCATTACTATATTAAAGGGGAATTTCACTATGCCCCCGGTGGCATATAGTCATTACTATATTAAAGGGGAATTTCACCCTGGCCCCCCCGGTGGCATATAGTCATTACTATATTAAAGGGGAATTTCACCCTGGCCCCCCCGGTGGCATATAGTCATTACTATATTAAAGGGGAATTTCACCCTGGCCCCCCCGGTGGCATATAGTCATTACTATATTAAAGGGGAATTTCACTATGCCCCCGGTGGCATATAGTCATTACTATATTAAGGGGAATTTCACCCTGGCCCCCCCGGTGGCATATAGTCATTACTATATTAAAGGGGAATTTCACCCTGGCCCCCCCGGTGGCATATAGTCATTACTATATTAAAGGGGAATTTCACCCTGGCCCCCCCGGTGGCATATAGTCATTACTATATTAAAGGGGAATTTCACCCTGGCCCCCCCATGGCATATAGTCATTACTATATTAAAGGGGAATTTCACCCTGGCCCCCCCGGTGGCATATAGTCATTACTATATTAAAGGGGAATTTCACCCTGGCCCCCCCATGGCATATAGTCATTACTATATTAAAGGGGAATTTCACCCTGGCCCCCCCGGTGGCATATAGTCATTACTATATTAAAGGGGAATTTCACTATGCCCCCGGTGGCATATAGTCATTACTATATTAAAGGGGAATTTCACTATGCCCCCGGTGGCATATAGTCATTACTATATTAAAGGGGAATTTCACTATGCCCCCGGTGGCATATAGTCATTACTATATTAAAGGGGAATTTCACTATGCCCCCGGTGGCATATAGTCATTACTATATTAAAGGGGAATTTCACTATGCCCCCGGTGGCATATAGTCATTACTATATTAAAGGGGAATTTCACCCTGGCCCCCCCGGTGGCATATAGTCATTACTATATTAAAGGGGAATTTCACCCTGGCCCCCCCGGTGGCATATAGTCATTACTATATTAAAGGGGAATTTCACCCTGGCCCCCCCGGTGGCATATAGTCATTACTATATTAAAGGGGAATTTCACTATGCCCCCGGTGGCATATAGTCATTACTATATTAAAGGGGAATTTCACCCTGGCCCCCCCGGTGGCATATAGTCATTACTATATTAAAGGGGAATTTCACCCTGGCCCCCCGGTGGCATATAGTCATTACTATATTAAAGGGGAATTTCACTATGCCCCCGGTGGCATATAGTCATTACTATATTAAAGGGGAATTTCACTATGCCCCCGGTGGCATATAGTCATTACTATATTAAAGGGGAATTTCACTATGCCCCCGGTGGCATATAGTCATTACTATATTAAAGGGGAATTTCACCCTGGCCCCCCCGGTGGCATATAGTCATTACTATATTAAAGGGGAATTTCACCCTGGCCCCCCCGGTGGCATATAGTCATTACTATATTAAAGGGGAATTTCACCCTGGCCCCCCCGGTGGCATATAGTCATTACTATATTAAAGGGGAATTTCACTATGCCCCCGGTGGCATATAGTCATTACTATATTAAAGGGGAATTTCACCCTGGCCCCCCCGGTGGCATATAGTCATTACTATATTAAAGGGCAATTTCACCCTGGCCCCCCCGGTGGCATATAGTCATTACTATATTAAAGGGGAATTTCACCCTGGCCCCCCCGGTGGCATATAGTCATTACTATATTAAAGGGGAATTTCACCCTGGCCCCCCCATGGCATATAGTCATTACTATATTAAAGGGGAATTTCACCCTGGCCCCCCCGGTGGCATATAGTCATTACTATATTAAAGGGGAATTTCACCCTGGCCCCCCCATGGCATATAGTCATTACTATATTAAAGGGGAATTTCACCCTGGCCCCCCCGGTGGCATATAGTCATTACTATATTAAAGGGGAATTTCACTATGCCCCCGGTGGCATATAGTCATTACTATATTAAAGGGGAATTTCACTATGCCCCCGGTGGCATATAGTCATTACTATATTAAAGGGGAATTTCACTATGCCCCCGGTGGCATATAGTCATTACTATATTAAAGGGGAATTTCACTATGCCCCCGGTGGCATATAGTCATTACTATATTAAAGGGGAATTTCACTATGCCCCCGGTGGCATATAGTCATTACTATATTAAAGGGGAATTTCACCCTGGCCCCCCCGGTGGCATATAGTCATTACTATATTAAAGGGGAATTTCACCCTGGCCCCCCCGGTGGCATATAGTCATTACTATATTAAAGGGGAATTTCACTATGCCCCCGGTGGCATATAGTCATTACTATATTAAAGGGGAATTTCACCCTGGCCCCCCCGGTGGCATATAGTCATTACTATATTAAAGGGGAATTTCACCCTGGCCCCCCCGGTGGCATATAGTCATTACTATATTAAAGGGGAATTTCACCCTGGCCCCCCCGGTGGCATATAGTCATTACTATATTAAAGGGGAATTTCACCCTGGCCCCCCCATGGCATATAGTCATTACTATATTAAAGGGGAATTTCACCCTGGCCCCCCCGGTGGCATATAGTCATTACTATATTAAAGGGGAATTTCACCCTGGCCCCCCCGGTGGCATATAGTCATTACTATATTAAAGGGGAATTTCACCCTGGCCCTGCCATGGCATATAGTCATTACTATATTAAAGGGGAATTTCACCCTGGCCCCCCCGGTGGCATATAGTCATTACTATATTAAAGGGGAATTTCACCCTGGCCCCCCCGGTGGCATATAGTCATTACTATATTAAAGGGGAATTTCACCCTGGCCCCCCCGGTGGCATATAGTCATTACTATATTAAAGGGGAATTTCACCCTGGCCCCCCCGGTGGCATATAGTCATTACTATATTAAAGGGGAATTTCACCCTGGCCCCCCCGGTGGCATATAGTCATTACTATATTAAAGGGGAATTTCACCCTGGCCCTGCCATGGCATATAGTCATTACTATATTAAAGGGGAATTTCACCCTGGCCCTGCCATGGCATATAGTCATTACTATATTAAAGGGGAATTTCACCCTGGCCCTGCCATGGCATATAGTCATTACTATATTAAAGGGGAATTTCACTATGCCCCCGGTGGCATATAGTCATTACTATATTAAAGGGGAATTTCACCCTGGCCCCCGGTGGCATATAGTCATTACTATATTAAAGGGGAATGTCACCCTGGCCCCCGGTGGCATATAGTCATTACTATATTAAAGGGGAATTTCACTATGCCCCCGGTGGCATATAGTCATTACTATATTAAAGGGGAATTTCACCCTGGCCCCCCCGGTGGCATATAGTCATTACTATATTAAAGGGGAATTTCACCCTGGCCCCCGGTGGCATATAGTCATTACTATATTAAAGGGGAATTTCACCCTGGCCCCCGGTGGCATATAGTCATTACTATATTAAAGGGGAATTTCACTATGCCCCCGGTGGCATATAGTCATTACTATATTAAAGGGGAATTTCACTATGCCCCCGGTGGCATATAGTCATTACTATATTAAAGGGGAATTTCACCCTGGCCCCCCCGGTGGCATATAGTCATTACTATATTAAAGGGGAATTTCACCCTGGCCCCCCCGGTGGCATATAGTCATTACTATATTAAAGGGGAATTTCACCCTGGCCCCCCCGGTGGCATATAGTCATTACTATATTAAAGGGGAATGTCACCCTGGCCCCCCCGGTGGCATATAGTCATTACTATATTAAAGGGGAATTTCACCCTGGCCCCCCCGGTGGCATATAGTCATTACTATATTAAAGGGGAATTTCACCCTGGCCCTGCCATGGCATATAGTCATTACTATATTAAAGGGGAATTTCACCCTGGCCCCCCCGGTGGCATATAGTCATTACTATATTAAAGGGGAATGTCACCCTGGCCCCCCCGGTGGCATATAGTCATTACTATATTAAAGGGGAATGTCACCCTGGCCCCCCCGGTGGCATATAGTCATTACTATATTAAAGGGGAATGTCACCCTGGCCCCCCCGGTGGCATATAGTCATTACTATATTAAAGGGGAATTTCACCCTGGCCCCCCCGGTGGCATATAGTCATTACTATATTAAAGGGGAATTTCACCCTGGCCCCCGGTGGCATATAGTCATTACTATATTAAAGGGGAATTTCACCCTGGCCCCCCCGGTGGCATATAGTCATTACTATATTAAAGGGGAATTTCACCCTGGCCCCCGGTGGCATATAGTCATTACTATATTAAAGGGGAATGTCACCCTGGCCCCCCCGGTGGCATATAGTCATTACTATATTAAAGGGGAATTTCACCCTGGCCCCCCCGGTGGCATATAGTCATTACTATATTAAAGGGGAATTTCACCCTGGCCCCCCCGGTGGCATATAGTCATTACTATATTAAAGGGGAATTTCACCCTGGCCCCCCCATGGCATATAGTCATTACTATATTAAAGGGGAATTTCACCCTGGCCCCCCCGGTGGCATATAGTCATTACTATATTAAAGGGGAATGTCACCCTGGCCCTGCCATGGCATATAGTCATTACTATATTAAAGGGGAATTTCACCCTGGCCCCCCCGGTGGCATATAGTCATTACTATATTAAAGGGGAATTTCACCCTGGCCCCCCCGGTGGCATATAGTCATTACTATATTAAAGGGGAATGTCACCCTGGCCCCCCCGGTGGCATATAGTCATTACTATATTAAAGGGGAATTTCACCCTGGCCCCCCCGGTGGCATATAGTCATTACTATATTAAAGGGGAATTTCACCCTGGCCCCCCCGGTGGCATATAGTCATTACTATATTAAAGGGGAATTTCACCCTGGCCCTGCCATGGCATATAGTCATTACTATATTAAAGGGGAATTTCACCCTGGCCCCCCCGGTGGCATATAGTCATTACTATATTAAAGGGGAATTTCACCCTGGCCCTGCCATGGCATATAGTCATTACTATATTAAAGGGGAATGTCACCCTGGCCCTGCCATGGCATATAGTCATTACTATATTAAAGGGGAATTTCACCCTGGCCCTGCCATGGCATATAGTCATTACTATATTAAAGGGGAATTTCACCCTGGCCCCCCCGGTGGCATATAGTCATTACTATATTAAAGGGGAATTTCACCCTGGCCCTGCCATGGCATATAGTCATTACTATATTAAAGGGGAATGTCACCCTGGCCCTGCCATGGCATATAGTCATTACTATATTAAAGGGGAATTTCACTATGCCCCCGGTGGCATATAGTCATTACTATATTAAAGGGGAATGTCACCCTGGCCCTGCCATGGCATATAGTCATTACTATATTAAAGGGGAATTTCACCCTGGCCCTGCCATGGCATATAGTCATTACTATATTAAAGGGGAATTTCACCCTGGCCCTGCCATGGCATATAGTCATTACTATATTAAAGGGGAATTTCACCCTGGCCCTGCCATGGCATATAGTCATTACTATATTAAAGGGGAATTTCACCCTGGCCCTGCCATGGCATATAGTCATTACTATATTAAAGGGGAATTTCACCCTGGCCCTGCCATGGCATATAGTCATTACTATATTAAAGGGGAATTTCACCCTGGCCCTGCCATGGCATATAGTCATTACTATATTAAAGGGGAATGTCACCCTGGCCCTGCCATGGCATATAGTCATTACTATATTAAAGGGGAATGTCACCCTGGCCCTGCCATGGCATATAGTCATTACTATATTAAAGGGGAATGTCACCCTGGCCCTGCCATGGCATATAGTCATTACTATATTAAAGGGGAATGTCACCCTGGCCCTGCCATGGCATATAGTCATTACTATATTAAAGGGGAATGTCACCCTGGCCCTGCCATGGCATATAGTCATTACTATATTAAAGGGGAATTTCACCCTGGCCCCCCCGGTGGCATATAGTCATTACTATATTAAAGGGGAATTTCACCCTGGCCCCCGGTGGCATATAGTCATTACTATATTAAAGGGGAATGTCACCCTGGCCCCCCCGGTGGCATATAGTCATTACTATATTAAAGGGGAATTTCACCCTGGCCCTGCCATGGCATATAGTCATTACTATATTAAAGGGGAATTTCACCCTGGCCCTGCCATGGCATATAGTCATTACTATATTAAAGGGGAATGTCACCCTGGCCCTGCCATGGCATATAGTCATTACTATATTAAAGGGGAATGTCACCCTGGCCCTGCCATGGCATATAGTCATTACTATATTAAAGGGGAATGTCACCCTGGCCCTGCCATGGCATATAGTCATTACTATATTAAAGGGGAATTTCACCCTGGCCCTGCCATGGCATATAGTCATTACTATATTAAAGGGGAATTTCACCCTGGCCCCCCCGGTGGCATATAGTCATTACTATATTAAAGGGGAATTTCACTATGCCCCCGGTGGCATATAGTCATTACTATATTAAAGGGGAATTTCACCCTGGCCCTGCCATGGCATATAGTCATTACTATATTAAAGGGGAATTTCACTATGCCCCCGGTGGCATATAGTCATTACTATATTAAAGGGGAATTTCACCCTGGCCCTGCCATGGCATATAGTCATTACTATATTAAAGGGGAATTTCACCCTGGCCCTGCCATGGCATATAGTCATTACTATATTAAAGGGGAATTTCACCCTGGCCCTGCCATGGCATATAGTCATTACTATATTAAAGGGGAATTTCACCCTGGCCCTGCCATGGCATATAGTCATTACTATATTAAAGGGGAATGTCACCCTGGCCCCCCCGGTGGCATATAGTCATTACTATATTAAAGGGGAATGTCACCCTGGCCCTGCCATGGCATATAGTCATTACTATATTAAAGGGGAATGTCACCCTGGCCCCCCCGGTGGCATATAGTCATTACTATATTAAAGGGGAATGTCACCCTGGCCCCCCCGGTGGCATATAGTCATTACTATATTAAAGGGGAATGTCACCCTGGCCCTGCCATGGCATATAGTCATTACTATATTAAAGGGGAATTTCACCCTGGCCCTGCCATGGCATATAGTCATTACTATATTAAAGGGGAATGTCACCCTGGCCCCCCCGGTGGCATATAGTCATTACTATATTAAAGGGGAATGTCACCCTGGCCCTGCCATGGCATATAGTCATTACTATATTAAAGGGGAATGTCACCCTGGCCCCCCCGGTGGCATATAGTCATTACTATATTAAAGGGGAATGTCACCCTGGCCCCCCCGGTGGCATATAGTCATTACTATATTAAAGGGGAATGTCACCCTGGCCCTGCCATGGCATATAGTCATTACTATATTAAAGGGGAATGTCACCCTGGCCCTGCCATGGCATATAGTCATTACTATATTAAAGGGGAATGTCACCCTGGCCCTGCCATGGCATATAGTCATTACTATATTAAAGGGGAATGTCACCCTGGCCCTGCCATGGCATATAGTCATTACTATATTAAAGGGGAATTTCACCCTGGCCCTGCCATGGCATATAGTCATTACTATATTAAAGGGGAATGTCACCCTGGCCCTGCCATGGCATATAGTCATTACTATATTAAAGGGGAATGTCACCCTGGCCCTGCCATGGCATATAGTCATTACTATATTAAAGGGGAATGTCACCCTGGCCCTGCCATGGCATATAGTCATTACTATATTAAAGGGGAATGTCACCCTGGCCCTGCCATGGCATATAGTCATTACTATATTAAAGGGGAATGTCACCCTGGCCCTGCCATGGCATATAGTCATTACTATATTAAAGGGGAATGTCACCCTGGCCCTGCCATGGCATATAGTCATTACTATATTAAAGGGGAATGTCACCCTGGCCCTGCCATGGCATATAGTCATTACTATATTAAAGGGGAATTTCACCCTGGCCCCCCCGGTGGCATATAGTCATTACTATATTAAAGGGGAATGTCACCCTGGCCCTGCCATGGCATATAGTCATTACTATATTAAAGGGGAATGTCACCCTGGCCCTGCCATGGCATATAGTCATTACTATATTAAAGGGGAATGTCACCCTGGCCCTGCCATGGCATATAGTCATTACTATATTAAAGGGGAATGTCACCCTGGCCCTGCCATGGCATATAGTCATTACTATATTAAAGGGGAATGTCACCCTGGCCCTGCCATGGCATATAGTCATTACTATATTAAAGGGGAATTTCACCCTGGCCCCCCCGGTGGCATATAGTCATTACTATATTAAAGGGGAATTTCACCCTGGCCCCCCCGGTGGCATATAGTCATTACTATATTAAAGGGGAATGTCACCCTGGCCCCCCCGGTGGCATATAGTCATTACTATATTAAAGGGGAATGTCACCCTGGCCCTGCCATGGCATATAGTCATTACTATATTAAAGGGGAATGTCACCCTGGCCCTGCCATGGCATATAGTCATTACTATATTAAAGGGGAATGTCACCCTGGCCCTGCCATGGCATATAGTCATTACTATATTAAAGGGGAATTTCACCCTGGCCCTGCCATGGCATATAGTCATTACTATATTAAAGGGGAATGTCACCCTGGCCCTGCCATGGCATATAGTCATTACTATATTAAAGGGGAATTTCACCCTGGCCCTGCCATGGCATATAGTCATTACTATATTAAAGGGGAATGTCACCCTGGCCCTGCCATGGCATATAGTCATTACTATATTAAAGGGGAATTTCACCCTGGCCCTGCCATGGCATATAGTCATTACTATATTAAAGGGGAATGTCACCCTGGCCCTGCCATGGCATATAGTCATTACTATAATAACAACATAACTTTTTTATGGTAAATGTTTATTCTTCTGCTCATAGCGAACCACAGAATCCGGCCTTGATAGCGAATGCAGATACCGCCCGCTAAGGTAGATGGGGGCGTGCTCACAAACGTGGAAGATGGTGTTGTGAACAAACAACACACATCCATCTCAGAACTTCTGCAGGCACAATGTTTGTTTTTCATAATGCTTGTTTGGTGTCCTGTGCCTGGCTGTGCTAATTACAAACCAGCGTGAAAATGAGATCACCACGATGCTGCCAGTGACTTACGGCTATCATGCGCTTTACGGTGACCAAAGATTATCAGATGGATTTTCAGACTTAACTGATGTGATGGGGAATCCATTTTGACAACAGCTGAGAAGTGATACCATTGATTTTTTTTTCCCTTCACAACAAAACTGAGCATTCTCGATTAGAGGTAACCTAACATGATTTAGCTGATGGCTCTCTGTGTTTTATAATATTCTTTCAATTCGCAAGAATTGTATCTCTCCAGATAAAGAATCAGAGCGAGCAAAACAGTGCCGCTCTGTTTCAAAATGTGTAGGAGGCCATCTATCTGATACTGTCTGGTCCAAACGAGTAGGACACTGTTGCCGCCCGTAGCATTGAAGGCAAGGGTAGCCAGCGAGCATTTTGCCTGTCCCATTCGGTTGATCCCTTTACCAACAAATGTGTTCCCCTAAATCTCTTCCACTAAAAGAGTAAAATGCTAACACCACAACCATGTCTTTCCAGGAGACGTGCAGTACCAGCACATCTTCTGCAAGAGGACCAAACAGTTGAGGGTTAAGAAGCCCTACAACACTTTCGGCAGAGTCTTATCCAGCTGGCCGTTCCCCGCAGTCAGGACAGAGTCTTATCCAGCTGGCCGTTCCCCGCAGACAGGACAGAGTCTTATCCAGCTGGCCGTTCACCACAGACAGGACAGAGTCTTATCCAGCTGGCCGTTCCCCGCAGACAGGACAGAGTCTTATCCAGCTGGCCGTTCACCACAGACAGGACAGAGTCTTATCCAGCTGGCCGTTCCCCGCAGACAGGACAGAGTCTTATCCAGCTGGCCGTTCCCCGCAGACAGGACAGAGTCTTATCCAGCTGGCCGTTCCCCGCAGACAGGACAGAGTCTTATCCAGCTGGCCGTTCCCCGCAGACAGGACAGAGTCTTATCCAGCTGGCCGTTCCCCGCAGACAGGACAGAGTCTTATCCAGCTGGCCGTTCACCACAGACAGGACAGAGTCTTATCCAGCTGGCCGTTCCCCGCAGACAGGACAGAGTCTTATCCAGCTGGCCGTTCACCACAGACAGGACAGAGTCTTATCCAGCTGGCCGTTCCCCGCAGACAGGACAGAGTCTTATCCAGCTGGCCGTTCCCCGCAGACAGGACAGAGTCTTATCCAGCTGGCCGTTCCCCGCAGACAGGACAGAGTCTTATCCAGCTGGCCGTTCCCCGCAGACAGGACAGAGTCTTATCCAGCTGGCCGTTCCCCCAGACAGGACAGAGTCATATCCAGCTGGCCGTTCACCACAGACCGGACAAGACCAGTCGCCATAAGCACAAAGAGTCTCAGCTTATCCAGCCCACCATGCCGAACACCATTGTCTTTCAGATCAGATCAGTTCTGAAAAATGTTCGATGGGAAAACTTCTGATGTGATTAAGACCAATTTGTGGAATAAATATTAGAATGTGACTGCATGTGTAAACGCAGCCAGTGTGGCTCAGATTAAGATCATGTGGAACAGTGGGTCTCTAACCTTGTTCCTGTAGAGCTACCCTCCTGTAGGTTCTCTCTCAAACCCCAGTTGTAACAAACCTGGTTCAGTTTATCAAACAGCTAATTATTAGAATCAGGTGTGCCAGATTAGGGTCGGGGGGAAACTGTATAGGACGGTAACTCTCCAGGAACAGGGTTGGAGAGCCCTGATGTAGAACCACCATCAAATAAATATGGATTCATTTCTATCAGTGTTCAAAATGTATCTGCCTTTAAGGATTCACAGAATATAAGCCAAAAGTATGTGGACACCTGCTTGTCAAACATCTCATTCCAAAATCATGAATATGGAGTTGGTACCCCCTTTGCTGCTATAACAACCTCCATTCTTCTGGGAAGAACATTGCTGAAGGGACTTGCTTCCGGATGAATGACACGACAATGAGCCTCAGGATCTCGTCACAGTATCTCAGTGCATTCAAACTGCCATTTATAAAATGCAATAGTGTTCTTTGTCCGTAGCTCATGCCTGCCCATACCATAACCCCACAGCCACCATGGGACCATCTGCCCTGTACAGTTGAAACCGGGATTCATCTGTAAAGAGAATCCAGCGTGCCAGTGGCCATCAAAGGAGAGCATTTGCCCACTGACATCGCTTACGATGCCAAACTGCAGTCAGGTCAAGACCCTGGTGAGGACAGCGAGGACACAGATGAGTTTCACTGAGACGGTTTCTGACAGTTTGTGCAGATATTCTTTGGTTGTGCAAACCCACAGTTTCATCATCTGTCCGGGTGGCTGGTCACAGATGATTGACAGTGATGCAAACGAATTATGGCATACTTTTATTTTAAAGGCTAAACTTAAAGTCCACTACTGTGGCTAGCTTCACATAGATGGGTCAAACCACCATTAATCAAATAACAACTGTTTTATAAATTAGGGTTATTTTAGATGATGGGACCTAGCTATATAGTTTGCTTGCTAACTATAGCTATTGAAACAGATGATGTCATTTTGCTATGTTTTTGGGGAAAAACTAGCTAGCTAGCTTTTTTTTAATGACCAGCACTGCAGGTGGGTGAGACAACTTTACCAGCATCATAGCATATAGCATCATAGCATACAGCATCATAGCATACAGAGGTGTGGCGCATAACAAGTTAGCAGGTGCCAGGCTAACTAGCTAGCCAATCCAGTCATGGTGCTACCATTTGCTAGTAAAACCTAGCTTTAAGTGGCTGGTTGTAACGTTGCAATTTGCTGTTTTGACTTGAGTCACACATTTTATGACTTGACACTTGACTAGACTAGATTGATTAGATTGACTAGATTGATAGACTAGGTTGATAGACTAGATTGATAGACTAGATTGATTAGATTGACTAGATTGATAGACTAGATTGATTAGATTGACTAGATTGATAGACTAGGTTGATAGAAAATCAAATAACTTGAGATTTGACATGGAGCTTCAAGACCGGCGGCTCGACTTAGACTTGAAACTGATGCCTTGAAATGATCTAGCCAGGTTTTGTAATGTTTTGTCAATGGTTGTGTGGCACCGAGTCCACGTGGATTACGCTACATGCAGCCAGACAGTAGTCTCAGCATCGTGAAACACACACTCGGCACTCTGTTTGGACCAACAAACTGTCAATCAACACAGGTCGGTGAGCTGGTGAACAGATCTGGTGATTTGCTGTACATCTATAGGATACGGTGCAGCAAAAACGTCAAATTGTAGGATTGCCATAAGAAAATACATTTTGTCTGACCAAGAATATGAACGGTTTACTTTGCAAACTCACCGGCATTGGAGCAACAGTTACTAGCATGGGCCCACTGGTCCTTTGTTATAAGTAACAATTGCTTGACATTGATCATACATTCATCATATTTGTAATTAGTTGTTCAAATGAATTGTTACTGTGGCGAAGACACACCATCTTCACTCGCGCTCTCCAAACTCCCACCAGTGGACAGGGCTTTTTTCTCTTGTTGATACAGTATATGTTTCCTCTTTCTTTCACACATTTAAATGTGGTAAATCTGTATTCCATGTAATACTACACTAATTGCTAGCGTTTCATCATTCCATCCCGTACTGTTTATTGCAACAGGTAGTATTTCTGTTTCATGTTTGATAGGCTTACGATACATTTTCATCTTATAGTTAACTGTTTCTTACCCTTTTCTGAGTTGGCGTGATGTTTAGTGATGTTTAGCGATGTTTAGTGATGTTTCGGGATGTTTAGTGATGTTTATTGATGTTTAGCGATGTTCTGTGATGTTTAGTGATGTTTAGCGATGTTTAGTGATGTTCCGTGATGTTTAGCGATGTTTAGTGATGTTTCGTGATGTTTAGTGATGTTTAGTGATGTTTAGTGATGTTCTGTGATGTTTAGTGATGTTTAGTGATGTTTAGTGATGTTTAGCGATGTTTCGTGATGTTTAGTGATGTTTATTGATGTCTAGCGATGTTCTGTGATGTTTAGTGATGTTTAGCAATGTTTAGCAATGTTTAGTGATGTTTCGTGATGTTTATTGATGTTTAGCGATGTTTAGCAATGTTTAGCAATGTTTAGTGATGTTTAGTGCATGTGAACAGTTCGCAAGACTCATGAGGTACAAGGTCTGTTTATTTAAATTCTGGTTTCCTTTGTTCAAATTTTATGGGTTATGACGGAGTTCCGTGTGTCTGTGTCCTGGCTCTCTGTCATTTTTGCTGTGCGTAATAGGAGCTTGCGAGCCTCAGAGGGCATAGAAATAGGCTAGGTGGCCTGCACTCCACACATTGGAGTCAGAAGTAGGTTGAATAGGAGAAAATTATTGTTACATGTATGCATGGTGTTGAAATATCATCAATAATCAGTAAGTCTGATTAAGACAAATGTACCAATATATGTAGAAATGGCTTTTTACATTGCAGAACCTGTTTATTGGTTGTAATTGCCAGTTGGGTAATTGTATGGTTCTGTGGGCCGAGTGCTTATGTTATAAAGGCCTACCTGTTTGAGCTCCTGTTAGACAGAGTCCATTTGGTTTCTCAAGGGGAGGCTGTACAGTCTTGCCCTCTACCTGTCTCCATTAAGATAGCACAGGTTAAGCCTGATACAGAGGCTATTTGTTTTGGGCTACTGCCGTGTATATTTGGTAAATCTGCCTGTATATTTTGTGTGATATGGCACTTTCACCATTAGATCACCAAAACCTGTAATTAAATCTGCACTCTGAGCACGTCAACCTGCCTTGCCTTCAGCTGACTTCATGCCCTTATGACAACTACAATATTTTACAATTACATAGGCTAATAAAAATATGTTTTAGACAAAATAATCAAAATAGCTGTCTGGTAGCCTCAATAAATAGACAAAGATTTATAGATGATTATTTTTACTTGACTCGAGACTTGACTTGAAAACTTGTTACTTGACCCGACTTGCTCTTAGAATGCACGACTTGGACTTAACTCGAGTCTTGACCCGTTCTACTTCAGACTCGGACCTTGTGACTTGAGACTTGCTTGTGACTCGAATAATAGCGACTTGGTCACATCTCTGGGTAGCCATATCTAACACGGAACCCAAACCGTCTGCGCCCATGCGCCATCGTGCATAAATGTAATTTGTCCCCCTGCACCAAATGCGAGCACGACACACAGGTTAAAATATCAAAACAAACTCTTAACCAATGACATTAATTTGGGGACAGGTCAAAAAACATTAAACATTTATGGCAATTTAGCTAGTTAGCTTGCACTTGCTAGCTAATTTGTCCTATTTAGCTAGCATGCTGTTGCTAGCTAATTTGTCATGGGATATAAACATTAGGTTGTTCTTTTACCTGAAATGCACAAGGTCCTCTACTCCGACAATTAATCCACACATAAAAACGGTCAACCAAATCGTTTCTAGTCATCTCTCCTCCTTCCAGGCTTTTTCATCATTGAACTTATATGGTGATTGGCATCTAAACTTTCATAGTATTACCACGACAACCGGCAACACAGTTTGTCTTTCAATCACCCACGTGGGTATAACCAATGAGGAGATGGGAGAGGCAGGACTTGCAACGTGATCTGCGTCAGAAATAGAAAGGACTTCTATTTTAGCCCTCTATGTTATTCAATTATTGCACTCACACTGCTCGCGTGCGTCAACGAGCGCCTGCAGTGTGGGTGCAACAATTGAATAACAGATTCCTAAATTTATTTTGCAACGCTCGCATGGTCAGCCTGTAAGACTAAAAAGAGAAAAGGTTTTATAATTGACATACAAATGATCTCAGATTGTAAAACCTATTCTATTTTTAGTCATAGATATGGCTACCAGTAGTTGTTTAGCTAACTTAGCTAACTAGCTAAATTGGCAAAACTAAAAAATATTTTGATTTCCCCCCACTGTAATACAGTACTATGTTAGCCAGCAATATGGGTTTCAGTAGATAAACTAACGTTAGCTAGGTAGCAAGGTGGCTTGCAGGAAAAATAACTTACTTATCTAGGCAGCGTAGTAATCGCCCTCTTAGTGCTGGCATCAGCTGTTAGCTAAATGTTAGCTAAATCCAACTCTTTGTTTCCAATCCACTTTGCTATATTCCGGTTGAAACATATATGGTTGAACGTAACCATGGAGATAATAGAACATCCAAACATTATCCCATCGTAGAATTCGTGTTGATAAGAGGACTTACTTGAAGCTATTGCTTCTGGTCAGTACATTCAGTTTGGCCCAAAGGATTGTGTTGTTAGTGTCCGCCTCCTTTTCAAAAAAGCCCGGGGAGGGACGGGGACCTGAGCACGAATCACCGCCCAACACAAGTTGTGGTATTTCAGAAACTGGAAAGAATTTGTCTGCTTTTGTATATTTATCAATAAATCCACCGATAAGAACATTGTTCATCAATACACAGGAAGCTGTCATAGGGTGTATCGTTCAGCGCGAGAACCCCAGACCTGCCTTCCTCCTAGGCAGTTATGTGTGAAACACATCTCACTGTCCTAGAAATACCTCGGACATGATGAAAACAAGCCTAGATTCCCCCAGGGTGAAATTCCCCTTGAAAGATTTCTACTTGAAACACACTTCTACACTTTTAACTGACACATCTCTACACGTCTATGCACATAAAAGTGTACTTGACATAAACTTTATGAACACTTCTTAGGATCACACACTTCTGTAAGAGTGGAGTGCAGTACGGCAGTGGAAAGTTGGGCAGAACATGTTGGTAAGAGAACAGAGAGGACAGTGTGCTATTTTAGGTTTGAGAGGACAGAGAGCTGTGTTAGGTTTGAGACTGAAGGACCACTCCACTGCTTGTCTCTGTGTGAGCTATGTGCTGCTGGTCAGAGATATATAGGCCTCAGCGATAACAACAAGCTCTCATACTTTCTGAGATGTCACACATTCTGAGAGGTTTTCTCTGGGTATCATTGCGTGTCACTTTAAAGTCATTTGCCCACTTAATCCTCCCACCACACACAAGTAGACACAATCTGATATTCAGGAACATCTTTCAGAAACAGGCCTCCCGGGGAGGGATTTCAGTGAGACCCCAAGACGATGTCAAAACCCATCACTGTCACAACTTGTGTGTGCATCTTCCCACTCCAACTATCTCCATCAGTATACGGTCTCTGCCTTTTAAATACAGCTCATCTTTTTCACAAGGGCTCTGTCAATCCTGTGGATTGAAGTCCTGCCTAATAATCAGGAGAATTTCACCATCAGGGCTGTTATTAAGGGAGGTAAGGTGGGTTTGTTGTTATGGATTCCTTATTGTAGTAGTGTTCTGACTGATATGAAAGGAGAAGAGCGGACACTATTAAACAAGATGATTGTCCCCCTGGCTTCACCCAAAGAAATAATCAACATGAAACATTCTGTGTGAAAGAGAGATATGGAGAGAGAAAGAGAAAAAAAACGGAGAGAGAAAGAGAGACAGAAATAAAGACACAGAGAGAGATATAGAGTGAGATACAGAGAGAATGAGACAGACATTAAGATACGGAGAGGAATAGAGAGAGATACGGAGATGAAGAGAGAGAGAGATACAGAGAGGAATAGAGAGATACGGAGAGGAATAGAGAGATATGGAGAGGAATAGAGAGATACAGAGAGGAATAGAGAGATATGGAGAGGAATAGAGAGATATGGAGATGAATAGAGAGAGAGATACGGAGAGGAAGAGAGAGAGAGATACAGAGAGGAATAGAGAGATATGGAGATGAATAGAGAGAGAGATACGGAGAGGAAGAGAGAGAGAGATACAGAGAGGAAGAGAGAGAGAGATACAGAGAGGAAGAGAGAGAGAGATACAGAGAGGAAGAGAGAGAGATACGGAGAGGAAGAGAGAGAGAGATACGGAGAGGAAGAGAGAGAGAGATACAGAGAGGAAGAGAGAGAGAGATACAGAGAGGAAGAGAGAGAGAGATACGGAGAGGAATAGAGAGATATGGAGAGGAATAGAGAGATATGGAGAGGAAAAGAGAGATACGGAGAAGAAGAGAGAGATACGGAGAGGAAGAGAGAGAGAGATACGGAGAGGAAGAGAGAGAGAGATACAGAGAGGAAGAGAGAGAGAGATACGGAGAGGAATAGAGAGATATGGAGAGGAATAGAGAGATACGGAGAAGAATAGAGAGAGAGATACGGAGAGGAAGAGAGAGAGAGATACAGAGAGGAAGAGAGAGAGAGATACGGAGAGGAATAGAGAGATATGGAGAGGAATAGAGAGATACGGAGAAGAATAGAGAGAGAGATATGGAGAGGAAGAGAGAGAGAGATACGGAGAGGAAGAGAGAGATATATAGAGAGATATGACAAATATGACCATAATGCTATACCCCTGAAATTCCGCTATGCCCTCAGACGAACCATCAAACAAACAAAGCGTCAATACAGGATTAAGACTGAATCTTACTACACCAGCTCTGACACTCGTCGGATGGCAGGGCTTGAAAACTATTACGGACTACAAAGGGAAACCCAGATGCGAGCTGCCCAGTGATGCGAGCCTACCAGACGAGCTAAATGCCTTTTATGCTCGCTTCGAGGCAAGCAACACTGAAGCATGCATGAGAGCCCCAGCTGTTCTGTATGACTGTAATAACGCTCTCGATAGCCGATGTGAGCAAGACCTTTAAACAGGTCAACATTCACAAAGCTGCGGGTCCAGGCGGATTACCAGGACGTGTACTCAAAGCATGGACCAACTGGCAAGTGTACCTACATGTTTCTAGCAGAACACCATAGTCCCTGTGTCCAAGGAAGCGAAGGTAACCTGCCTAAATGATTACCGCCCTGTTGAGCTCATGTTCATAGGCATGAAGTGCTTTGAAAGGCTGGTCACGCATCACAAAAACAGCATCTTCCCAGATACCCTAGACCCACTCCAATTCGCATACCACCCCAACAGATGACACAATCTCAATCGCACTCCACACTGCCCTTTCCCACCTGGACAAAAGGAACACGTATGTGAGAATGCTGTTCATTGACTTCAGCTCAGCGTTCAACACCGTAGTGCCGACAAAGCTCATCACTAAGCTTAGGACCCTGGGAGTAAATACCTCCCTCTGCAACTGGATCCTGAACTTCCTGATGGGCCACCCCCAGATAGTAAGGGTAGGCAACAACACATCTGCCAGGCTGATCCTCAAAACGGGGGCCCCTCAGGAGACTGAAAAGATTTGGCATGGGTCCCTAGATTCTCAAAAAGTTCTACAGCTGCACCATCCCAAGCATCCTGACCAGTTGCATCACCGCCTGATATGGCAACTGCTCGGCATCCGACCGTAAGGCTCTACAGAGGGTAGTGTGTACGGCCCAGTACATCCCTGGGGCCAAGCTTCCTGCCATACAGGAACTATATACCAGGCGGTGTCAGAGGGTAGTGTGTACGGCCCAGTACATCCCTGAGTCTCATAGTAAAGGGTCCGAATACTGATGTAAATGTCGAGTCTCATAGCAAAGGGTTCGAATACTGATGTAAATGTAGAGTCTCATAGCAAAGGGTCCGAATACTGATGTAAATGTAGAGTCTCATAGCAAAGGGCTCGAATACTGATGTAAATGTAGAGTCTCATAGCAAAGGGTCCGAATACTGATGTAAATGTAGAGTCTCATAGCAAAGGGTTTGAATACTGATGTAAATGTAGAGTCTCATAGCAAAGGGTTCGAATACTGATGTAAATGTAGAGTCTCATAGCAAAGGTTTCGAATACTGATGTAAATGTAGAGTCTCATAGCAAAGGTTTCGAATACTGATGTAAATGTCGAGTCTCATAGCAAAGGGCCCGAATACTGATGTAAATGTCGAGTCTCATAGCAAAGGGTCTGAATACTGATGTAAATGTCGAGTCTCATAGCAAAGGGTGTGAATACTGATGTAAATGTAGAGTCTCATAGCAAAGGGTTCGAATACTGATGTAAATGTCGAGTCTCATAGCAAAGGGTACGAATACTGATGTAAATGTCGAGTCTCATAGCAAAGGGTCCGAATACTGATGTAAATGTAGAGTCTCATAGCAAAGGGTGCGAATACTGATGTAAATGTCGAGTCTCATAGCAAAGGGTTCGAATACTGATGTAAATGTAGAGTCTCATAGCAAAGGGTGTGAATACTGATGTAAATGTAGAGTCTCATAGCAAAGGGTTCGAATACTGATGTAAATGTAGAGTCTCATAGCAAAGGGTTCGTGATGTAAATGTCGAGTCTCATAGCAAAGGGTGTGAATACTGATGTAAATGTCGAGTCTCATAGCAAAGGGTCCGAATACTGATGTAAATGTAGAGTCTCATAGCAAAGGGTCCGAATACTGATGTAAATGTCGAGTCTCATAGCAAAGGGACCGAATACTGATGTAAATGTAGAGTCTCACAGCAAAGGGACCGAATACTGATGTAAATGTAGAGTCTCATAGCAAAGGGTTCGAATACTTACACAAATAAGGTATTTCTGTTTTTTAAATATTTTTTAAAATAAATTTGCACCAAAAAAACTGTTTTCGCTTTGTCATTATGGGGTGTTGTGTGTAGATTGAAGAGGGGAAATAAGGCTGTAACGTAACAAAATGAGGAGAAATACAAGGACTGTGAATACTTTCCGAATGCCCTGTATGCGGTCTGAGGTATTCAACATCAAAGATGTAAAAAATGACACTATAATAAAAATGTAACATTTTTCTGTTATAGTCTGAGCCTCTCTCTGCACTTTTCTGTTATAGTCTGAGCCTCTCTCTGCACTTTTCTGTTATAGTCTGAGCCTCTCTCTGCACTTTTCTGTTATAGTCTGAGCCTCTCTCTGCACTTTTCTGTTATAGTCTGAGCCTCTCTCTGCACTTTTCTGTTATAGTCTGAGCCTCTCTCTGCACTTTTCTGTTATAGTCTGAGCCTCTCTCTGCACTTTTCTGTTATAGTCTGAGCCTCTCTCTGCACTTTTCTGTTATAGTCTGAGCCTCTCTCTGCACTTTTCTGTTATAGTCTGAGCCTCTCTCTGCACTTTTCTGTTATAGTCTGAGCCTCTCTCTGCACTTTTCTGTTATAGTCTGAGCCTCTCTCTGCACTTTTCTGTTATAGTCTGAGCCTCTCTCTGCACTTTTCTGTTATAGTCTGAGCCTCTCTCTGCACTTTTCTGTTATAGTCTGAGCCTCTCTCTGCACTTTTCTGTTATAGTCTGAGCCTCTCTCTGCACTTTTCTGTTATAGTCTGAGCCTCTCTCTGCACTTTTCTGTTATAGTCTGAGCCTCTCTCTGCACTTTTCTGTTATAGTCTGAGCCTCTCTCTGCACTTTTCTGTTATAGTCTGAGCCTCTCTCTGCACTTTTCTGTTATAGTCTGAGCCTCTCTCTGCACTTTTCTGTTATAGTCTGAGCCTCTCTCTGCACTTTTCTGTTATAGTCTGAGCCTCTCTCTGCACTTTTCTGTTATAGTCTGAGCCTCTCTCTGCACTTTTCTGTTATAGTCTGAGCCTCTCTCTGCACTTTTCTGTTATAGTCTGAGCCTCTCTCTGCACTTTTCTGTTATAGTCTGAGCCTCTCTCTGCACTTTTCTGTTATAGTCTGAGCCTCTCTCTGCACTTTTCTGTTATAGTCTGAGCCTCTCTCTGCACTTTTCTGTTATAGTCTGAGCCTCTCTCTGCACTTTTCTGTTATAGTCTGAGCCTCTCTCTGCACTTTTCTGTTATAGTCTGAGCCTCTCTCTGCACTTTTCTGTTATAGTCTGAGCCTCTCTCTGCACTTTTCTGTTATAGTCTGAGCCTCTCTCTGCACTTTTCTGTTATAGTCTGAGCCTCTCTCTGCACTTTTCTGTTATAGTCTGAGCCTCTCTCTGCACTTTTCTGTTATAGTCTGAGCCTCTCTCTGCACTTTTCTGTTATAGTCTGAGCCTCTCTCTGCACTTTTCTGTTATAGTCTGAGCCTCTCTCTGCACTTTTCTGTTATAGTCTGAGCCTCTCTCTGCACTTTTCTGTTATAGTCTGAGCCTCTCTCTGCACTTTTCTGTTATAGTCTGAGCCTCTCTCTGCACTTTTCTGTTATAGTCTGAGCCTCTCTCTGCACTTTTCTGTTATAGTCTGAGCCTCTCTCTGCACTTTTCTGTTATAGTCTGAGCCTCTCTCTGCACTTTTCTGTTATAGTCTGAGCCTCTCTCTGCACTTTTCTGTTATAGTCTGAGCCTCTCTCTGCACTTTTCTGTTATAGTCTGAGCCTCTCTCTGCACTTTTCTGTTATAGTCTGAGCCTCTCTCTGCACTTTTCTGTTATAGTCTGAGCCTCTCTCTGCACTTTTTAGTTTTTTGTTGTTGAATTTTTACCCCTTTTTCTCCCCAATTTCGTGGTATCCAATTGTTTAGTAGCTACTATCTTGTCTCATCGGGAGAGACGAAGGTTGAAAGTCATGCGTCCTCCGATACACAACCCAACCAAGCCGCACTGCTTCAGCGCACATCCAACCCGGAAGCCAGCCGCACCAATGTGTCGGAGGAAACACCGTGCATCTGGCAACCTTGCAGTACAGCGCCCTTAACCACTGCGCCACCCGGGAGGCCCTCTCTGCACTTTTGAGACAATTAAATACATACTGTATATATATCTTTTTACTTTAAAAACACTGGTTGTAACAAACTATCATTGCTGGTTGCACCAAATGACTATTCTTTCACGGTGTCATTTTGTAGGCAGATCTCTCTCTCTCTTACTGAAACACACATACAGTAAAGAGTAAGTATGGTTTCTTATTCAACAATGAAATGCTTAATAAATGACCAAAAATAAGAGTCAAATGATTTATCACGCAGAAACATTTCATCACGAACATGGCAATGAACTTCTACAAACATGGTTCAAATCATGCATGATGATGCATGACTTAAATAATGTTAAAAACACTGTTAAGAATCATTGTACTACGTAAATAGTAAAGTTATTGAAATACTGTAAAGACATTCAAACATGAAAATAGAAAACATATAAGAAAGTGTTCTTCTACATCACATCAATTACAAATTGAATAAAAAATCATGGAAATCGCTCTGTGCAAAATCTTGTAAAAACATTCAAATGTAACATCAAAACATCCAAAACAATGTGTTTTGGTTTGTGCGGAACAGTGCAAGATTAAAATTGACCAATTAAAAACATTTAAAAGGTGGAAGCAATTCATGAGGTTCAAAGATTTATGACAAATTATCACTTTGCAGCAAAAGTTGTAACAGAAACTCTTTGAAGTTGACAATAATCAAACTTGCATTCCTCAAACAGTTTGTTGGAGGTTGTTGCTGCACTAGAGTGGTGTGAAAACAGCCCAGTCTGTGTCAGACAGATGAGATGTTCTTAGGCTGAAGGGTTCACTGATCATTGCCTTCACATCTCCTTCATAACAGAAGGTAAAGTCTGGCACAGATGGCCAGACAAAAAAACATTTATCACTCCATGCTTCTGCAACCTCCCCCAAATAAACTTCAGCATCTGACCTAAAAAGGAGTGGTCTTCGTAGCTGACAATGACAAATCTGCTACAGACTTTCAGTAAAGGCGTTGGCCACAGCCTCAGCTTTGTCTTGTTGTACCTCAGTGATGGTGTTCTCCTGGTTGTGTTCTTCATTGAAGTTCACTTCCACACGACTGAAAGAGGTGTTGCAGATGCTTGGTCTGCTACAGAAGGAAGATACTTCAAAGTGGTTTATTTTCCCTGCCACTGTGGAGGCGTGGTGCAATTTCATGGTTCCCTTGACACCAGCGAGGTTGTTGGGCACCGCTTCGTCGTACTTAGTGATCTCTGCAATCCAAAAGAACTTGATGCTCGATCCACTATTCTCAAGTAGTTTGAAGAGCTCTGACAAACCTCCCCCCGTCGAACGTGTTTGTCCGCACAACATTTCACAGCCCAGCCCTATGCCATCTGGTGCCCCCTTCCCGTGGTGATTTGTTTGAATCATATACATGTGGTACAGTACATGTTCTTCTTGTTTCTGTATTGGGTAACCAGATCATCACTCATCATTTGGAGGGTCGTGATTTGTGGATTCTTGTTTTTGACATCTCTTAGGACAGGCTCCAGGTGAGCCCATACTGCTCTCTCGTCATGTCTAAGGGAGTCAGATATGGTGGCGTAGGACTGGCTTCCCTCTGGCTTCCCACACAACACTTGTATGGATCGTAGCCTGGTGTCTACTCCCCCCAAAGTGAAACGACTGGATTTCTGCAAAGTTCTCAGAGAAATCTATGTGAACGACCACCTCTTCCCCTGTGAGACTTTCCTTCAGATATCTACAGTTCTGTCACACCCTGATCTGTTTAACCTGTCCTCGTTATTGTCTCCACCCCCTCCAGGTGTCGCTTGTTTTCCCCAATGTATTTATCCCTGTGTTTCCTGTCTCTCTGGGCCAGTGTATTTATCCCTGTGTTTCCTGTCTCTCTGTACCAGTGTATTTATCTCTGTGTTTCCTGTCTCTCTGTACCAGTGTATTTATCCCTGTGTTTCCTGTCTCTCTGTACCAGTGTATTTATCCCTGTGTTTCCTGTCTCTCTGGGCCAGTGTATTTATCCCTGTGTTTCCTGTCTCTCTGTTCCAGTGTATTTATCCCTGTGTTTCCTGTCTCTCTGTACCAGTGTATTTATCCCTGTGTTTCCTGTCTCTCTGTACCAGTGTATTTATCCCTGTGTTTCCTGTCTCTCTGTACCAGTGTATTTATCCCTGTGTTTCCTGTCTCTCTGGGCCAGTGTATTTATCCCTGTGTTTCCTGTCTCTCTGTACCAGTGTATTTATCCCTGTGTTTCCTGTCTCTCTGGGCCAGTGTATTTATCCCTGTGTTTCCTGTCTCTCTGTACCAGTGTATTTATCCCTGTGTTTCCTGTCTCTCTGTACCAGTGTATTTATCCCTGTATTTCCTGTCTCTCTGTACCAGTGTATTTATCTCTGTGTTTCCTGTCTCTCTGTACCAGTGTATTTATCCCTGTGTTTCCTGTCTCTTTGTACCAGTGTATTTATCCCTGTGTTTCCTGTCTCTCTGTACCAGTGTATTTATCCCTGTGTTTCCTGTCTCTCCGTACCAGTGTATTTATCCCTGTGTTTCCTGTCTCTCTGGGCCAGTGTATTTATCCCTGTGTTTCCTGTCTCTCTGGGCCAGTGTATTTATCCCTGTGTTTCCTGTCTCTCTGTACCAGTGTATTTATCCCTGTGTTTCCTGTCTCTCTGTGCCAGTTCATCTTGTATGTCCAAGCCTACCAGCGTTTTTCCCGGTTTCCTGCTTTGCCTTTTCTCCTTTTGCAAGTTCTCCCGGTTCTGACCCTTGCTTGTGTTCTGAATTCCATGCCCGCCTGCCTGACCATTCTGCCTACCCTGACCTCGAACCTGCCTGACCATTCTGCCTGCCCTGACCTCGAACCTGCCTGACCCTTCTGCCTGCCCTGACCTCGAACCTGCCTGACCCTTCTGCCTGCCCTGATCTCGAACCTGCCTGACCCTTCTGCCTGCCCTGACCTCGAACCTGCCTGACCCTTCTGCCTGCCCTGACCTCGAACCTGCCTGACCATTCTGCCTGCCCTGACCTCGAACCTGCCTGACCATTCTGCCTGCCCTGACCTCGAACCTGCCTGACCATTCTGCCTGCCCTGACCTCGAACCTGCCTGACCATTCTGCCTGCCCTGACCTCGAACCTGCCTGACCATTCTGCCAGCCCTGACCTCGAACCTGCCTGCCCTTCGGTACCTCCTGAACTCTGAACTGGTTTTGACCTTTTGCCTGTCCACGACCATTCTCTTTCCTACTCCCTTTGAATTGATTAAACATCTTAAACTCCAACCATCTGCCTCCTGTGTCTGCATCTGGGTCTCGCCTCGTGTCATGATAGTTCTCTACTTGGTGGATCCAGGTCAACTGGTGCTTTACTAGAGCGTCTAGCTGTCGGTCGAATACCTATTTCGTGTCTTTAAGGGATCCAGGTTGAGACACTTTGTCAACAGTCGTCTCTGTCTTCCACTGTTGCTAGGAGATATGCCTAGTTTATGTCTACGATGTGTCAGCAAATGCAACTTGATTCCTTTTCACACACATACGGTGCATATCTAGATTAACGGCATAGTAGTTATTTACTTACGCATATTTTCAGTATTAGCTGCTTGGCGTGAGCTACACTCAAACTGTAAAAAAACAGACAAAACACCCATATCCTACAAAAACATGTTTTTACTTCAAATGAGATGTATTTGTGTGTGCAATAAAAATAATGGATAGATAGCTTTAATACAAAGACAAACAGATTGAAATAATTCAGTTATTTTGTTTGTCATATTGTGCAATTAGAATTGCTGTGCCGTATAACTGTACAGTTTAGTGGAAGAGGAATAATGGTCTGGGGCTGTTTTTCATGGTTTGGGCTAGGCACCTTAGTTCCAGTGAAGGGAAATATTAACTCTACAGCATACAATGACATTCTAGACCATTCTGTGCTTCCAACTTTGTGGCAACAGTTTGGGGAAGGTCCTTTCCTGTTTCAGCATGGCAATGACTCTGTGCACAAAGCGAAGTCAATACAGAAATGGTTTGTCGAGATTGTGTTGGAACACCGACTGTGAGCCTAATCGCCCAACATCAGTGCCCGACCTCACTAATGCTCTTGTGTCTGAATGGAAGAAAGTCTTAGCAGCAATGTTCCAACATCTAGTCGTTGAAGATGTCGTTCCTATAGCAACGATTAAAACATTCCCAAACCAGAAACCGTGGATTGATGGCAGCATTCGCGTGAAACTGAAAGCGCGAACCACGACTACATGGCCACGGACGCCTCCAACTCTATCATCAAGTTTGCGGACGACACAACAGTGGTAGGCTTGATTACCAACAACGACGAGACGGCCTACAGGGAGGAGGTGAGGGCCCTCGGAGTGTGGTGTCAGGAAAATAACCTCACACTCAACGTCAACAAAACTAAGGAGATGATTGTGGACTTCAGGAAACAGCAGAGGGAACACCCCCCTATCCACATCGATGGAACAGTAGTGGAGAGGATAGTAGGTTTTAAGTTCCTCGGCGTACACATCACAGACAAACTGAATTGGTCCACCCACACAGACAGCATCATGAAGAAGGCGCAGCAGCGCCTCTTCAACCTCAGGAGGCTGAAGAAATTCGGCTTGTCACCAAAAGCACTCACAAACTTCTACAGATGCACAATCGAGAGCATCCTGTCGGGCTGTATCACCGCCTGGTACGGCAACTGCTCTGCCCACAACCGTAAGGCTTTCCAGAGGGTAGTGAGGTCTGCACAACGCATCACCGGGGGCAAACTACCTGCCCTCCAGGACACCTACACCACCCGATGTCACAGGAAGGCCATAAAGATCATCAAGGACAACAACCACCCGAGCCACTGCCTGTTCACCCTGCTATCATCCAGAAGGCGAGGTCAGTACAGGTGCATGAAAGCTGGGACCTAGAGACTGAAAAACAGCTTCTATCTCAAGGCCATCAGACTGTTAAACAGCCACCACTAACATTGAGTGGCTGCTGCCAACACACTGACTCAACTCCAGCCACTTTAATAATGGGAATTGATGGGAAATGATGTAAAATATGTCACTAGCCACTTTAAACAATGCTACCTAATATAATGTTTACATACCCTACATTATTCATCTCATATGTATACGTATATACTGTACTCTATATCATCTACTGCATCCTTATGTAATACATGTATCACTAGCCACTTTAACTATGCCACTTTGTTTACATACTCATCTCATATGTATATACTGCACTCAATACCATCTACTGTATCTTGCCTATGCCGCTCTGTACCATCACTCATTCATATATCTTTATGTACATATTCTTTATCCCCTTACACTTGTGTCTATAAGGTAGTAGTTTTGGAATTGTTAGCTAGATTACTTGTTGGTTATTACTGCATTGTCAGAACTAGAAGCACAAGCATTTCGCTACACTCGCACTAACATCTGCTAACCATGTGTATGTGACAAATAAAATTTGATTTGATTTGATTTAGTGGAAAGCCTTTCCAGTAGAGTGGAGGCTGTTATAGCAGCAATGTTCCAACATCTAGTGGAAAACCTTCCCAGAAGAGTGGAGGCTGTTATAGCAGCAATGTTCCAACATCTAGTGGAAAACCTTCCCAGAAGAGTGGAGGCTGTTATAGCAGCAATGTTCCAACATCTAGTGGAAAACCTTTCCAGTAGAGTGGAGGCTGTTGTAGCAGCAATGTTCCAACATCTAGTGGAAAACGTTCCCAGAAGAGTGGAGGCTGTTATAGCAGCAATGTTCCAACATCTAGTGGAAAACCTTCCCAGAAGAGTGGAGGCTGTTATAGCAGCAATGTTCCAACATCTAGTGGAAAACCTTTCCAGTAGAGTGGAGGCTGTTATAGCAGCAATGTTCCAACATCTAGTGGAAAACCTTCCCAGAAGAGTGGAGGCTGTTATAGCAGCAATGTTCCAACATCTAGTGGAAAACCTTTCCAGTAGAGTGGAGGCTGTTATAGCAGCAATGTTCCAACATCTAGTGGAAAATCTTTCCAGTAGAGTGGAGGCTGTTACCAACTCCATATTAATGTAGTGTCATGTAGTGTTTCTTGAATATGAAAAAATATTTTCAGATAATTTTTATTGGTTTTTAGAGGTTGTACCAAATTCTGTAAAAACCTGACCTGGAGTGGAAATGTGAACTTGTCAAACATTTACGAGAGACTTGCTAACCTTTCTTCTTAACCAAAGATTATGTCACAGGCATCTTAATGATGTCACATGTTGATCCAAAATCATAAAGGCTATTTTCCCCCAGACTAAAGTATTTTATGCCTTTCTGCCTAAACTGTCGTACTCATATAGCAGTATAGTGTAGTAGACCGTTAACAGAATCAGAACCAGACCAGAATAATGTCGAGACAGTTTCGTTATTTATGATGTTTTATTAACAGCTATATAGGTTGCGTTCGTCTTCGGACAGGTGCACCAAATTATATATATATATTTTTTACTTTAGAGCACCAAAAGTGACCGTTTTTTAAAATGTAACCATGAACTATTTTAGGACACAGTAAAAGGGCATCGTTGCATAACAGAAAATGCGTATATATCGGGTTGTTGATTTTGGAAAATATTTCCTTCGGACACCAAAATATGCACGTCATCGACCCACCTATTGTTATGCAGCTCAGCTCTCCTTCCCCTCAAAAACTACAGAGAGCCGCGATCTCTCAAAAACAACCGCTCCTCCTTATGATAGAAGAACAAGACTTTGTGTCCCTCCTTTCATGTAGTACTTTTCACAGTAATTTCCTTATGCTTGGTATACTGTGAGGAACATAGGAAATGAATAGCATTCAATAACCTATTGCTGCTACAGCCTGCTAGAATCATTCCCCTATTGCTGCTACAGCCTGCTAGAATCATTCCCCTATTGCTGCTACAGCCTGCTAGAATCATTCCCCTAATGCTGCTACAGCCTGCTAGAATCATTCCCCTATTGCTGCTACAGCCTGCTAGAATCATTCCCCTAATGCTGCTACAGCCTGCTAGAATCATTCCCCTATTGCTGCTACAGCCTGCTAGAATCATTCCCCTAATGCTGCTACAGCCTGCTAGAATCATTCCCCTAATGCTGCTACAGCCTGCTAGAATCATTCCCTATTGCTGCTACAGCCTGCTAGAATCATTCCCCTAATGCTGCTACAGCCTGCTAGAATCATTCCCTATTGCTGCTACAGCCTGCTAGAATCATTCCCCTATTGCTGCTACAGCCTGCTAGAATCATTCCCCTAATGCTGCTACAGCCTGCTAGAATCATTCCCCTATTGCTGCTACAGCCTGCTAGAATCATTCCCCTATTGCTGCTACAGCCTGCTAGAATCCTTCCCCTATTGCTGCTACAGCCTGCTAGAATCATTCCCCTATTGCTGCTACAGCCTGCTAGAATCATTCCCCTATTGCTGCTACAGCCTGCTAGAATCATTCCCCTATTGCTGCTACAGCCTGCTAGAATCATTCCCCTATTGCTGCTACAGCCTGCTAGAATCATTCCCCTATTGCTGCTACAGCCTGCTAGAATCATTCCCCTATTGCTGCTACAGCCTGCTAGAATCATTCCCCTATTGCTGCTACAGCCTGCTAGAATCATTCCCCTAATGCTGCTACAGCCTGCTAGAATCATTCCCCTAATGCTGCTACAGCCTGCTAGAATCATTCCCCTATTGCTGCTACAGCCTGCTAAAATCATTCCCCTAATGCTGCTACAGCCTGCTAGAATCATTCCCCTAATGCTGCTACAGCCTGCAAGAATCATTCCCCTATTGCTGCTACAGCCTGCTAGAATCATTCCCCTAATGCTGCTACAGCCTGCTAGAATCATTCCCCTATTGCTGCTACAGCCTGCTAGAATCATTCCCCTAATGCTGCTACAGCCTGCTAGAATCATTCCCCTATTGCTGCTACAGCCTGCTAGAATCATTCCCCTAATGCTGCTACAGCCTGCTAGAATCATTCCCCTATTGCTGCTACAGCCTGCTAGAATCATTCCCCTAATGCTGCTACAGCCTGCTAGAATCATTCCCCTAATGCTGCTACAGCCTGCTAGAATCATTCCCCTAATGCTGCTACAGCCTGCTAGAATCATTCCCCTAATGCTGCTACAGCCTGCTAGAATCATTCCCCTATTGCTGCTACAGCCTGCTAGAATCATTCCCCTAATGCTGCTACAGCCTGCTAGAATCATTCCCCTATTGCTGCTACAGCCTGCTAGAATCATTCCCCTAATGCTGCTACAGCCTGCTAGAATCATTCCCCTAATGCTGCTACAGCCTGCTAGAATCATTCCCCTATTGCTGCTACAGCCTGCTAGAATCATTCCCCTAATGCTGCTACAGCCTGCTAGAATCATTCCCCTAATGCTGCTACAGCCTGCTAGAATCATTCCCCTATTGCTGCTACAGCCTGCTAGAATCATTCCCGGGTGGCTCTCCCTCTTGCTTGTAAATTGAATCAGGTGTCATACGAGCTGCCACATAAATCTCATAGTACACTCTGCACACAACACAGGGGTCAACTGAGGTCAACCACTTATTAATCCCTGTTAACAGACAGAGAGAAACAACAGGGAAACAAGGGCTGACGTGGAGCCAAAGTTAGTCAACAACCCCCACCCCCCCTTACATAGCACAACAGCACCCCACAATGCTTGACCCCTTTCCACACACCCACAGGGAAACACACACACACACACACACACACACACACACACACACACACACACACACACACAGGAAATAGGATAGAGAAAAGAGGATAGAGGATACAACAACAAAAAGGAGGAATGGAGACATGGAGAAAGGGATGGAGAGAGGGAGAGGGATGAGAGACCGAGAGGGATGAGAGAGAGGGATGAGAGATGAGAGAGAGAGTAATGATGGAGAGAGAGAGAGATGAGAGAGAGAGTAATGATGGAGAGAGAGAGAGAGAGAGAGAGAGAGTAATGATGGAGAGAGAGAGAGAGAGAGAGAGAGGGATGGGTGGAGAGAGAGAGGGATGAAAATAGAGAGAGGGCGAGAGAGATGGATGGAGAGAGAGATGAAGAGAGAGAGAGAGAGAGAGAGAGAGAGAGAGAGAGAGAGAGAGAGAGAGAGAGAGAGGGATGGAGTGAGAGAGAGAGGGATGGAGTGAGAGAGAGGGCGATGGAGTGAGAGAGAGAGCAGGATGGAGAGAGAGAGAGGGGTGGAGAGAGAGAGAGAGAGAGAGAGAGAGAGAGAGGGGGATGGAGAGAGAGAGAGGGGTGGAGAGAGAGAGAGGAGAGGGGTGGAGTGAGAGAGAGAGAGAGAGAGAGAGAGAGAGCGAGAGAGACAGAGACAGAGAGAGAGATGGAGTGAGAGAGAGAGGGGGGTGGAGTGAGAGAGAGAGGGGGGGTGGAGAGAGAGAGAGGGATGGGTGAGAGAGAGAGGGATGAAAATAGAGAGAGGAGAGAGAGAGGATGGAGAGAGAGAGAGAGCAGGATGGAGAGAGAGAGGGATGGAGAAATAGAGAGAGGGGGATGGAGTGAGAGAGAGAGAGAGAGGAGAGAGAGAGAGAGAGAGAGAGGAGAGAGAGAGAGAGAGAGAGAGAGAGAGAGAGAGAGGAGGGATGGAGAGAGAGAGAGAGAGAGAGAGAGAGAGAGAGAGAGAGAGAGAGAGAGAGAGGAGGATGGAGAGAGAGAGAGAGAGGAGGATGGAGAGAGAGAGAGGAGGATGGAGAGAAGAGAGAGAGAGAGAGGAGGATGGGAGAGAGAGGAGGGGAGGATGGAGAGAGAGAGAGAGAGAGAGAGAGAGAGAGAGAGAGAGAGAGAGAGAGAGGAGGATGGAGAGAGAGAGGGAGAGAGAGGAGGATGAGAGAGAGAGAGAGAGGAGAGGATGAGAGAGAGAGAGAAGGATGGAGAGAGAGAGGAGGATGGAGAGAGAGAGAGAGAGAGAGAGGAGGATGGAGAGAGAGAGAGAGGGAGGATGGAGAGAGAGAGAGGAGGGGGGGGTAAAGAGAGAGAGAGAGATGGAGTGAGGAGAGACAGAGGGATGGAGTGAGAGGAGAGGGATGGAGAGAGAGAGAGAGGGGGGGTGGAGAGAGAGAGAGAGGGATTGAGAAGAGAGAGGGGATGGGTGAGAGAGAGGGATTGAGAGAGAGAGGGGGATGGAGTGAGAGAGAGAGAGGGGATGGAGAGAGAGAGAGGGAGGATGGAGAGAGAGCGAGAGAGAGGGGGGGTGGAGAGAGAGAGCAAGAGAGAGGGGGATGGAGAGAGAGAGAAAGAGAGATAGAGAGGGGGGGGGGTGGAGAGAGAGAGGGGATGGAGAGAGAGAGAGAGAGAGATGGAGAGAGAGATAGATGGAGAGAGAGTGAGAGAGAGGGGGATGGAGAGAGAGAGTAGCAGTTGCAGCAGTGGGGTGTGGGATGTCCTGATCATGAGAATGGACAAGATCTGTCTCTATCGCTGACCTCCTTTCCATTTATGTGTTTGTGCTGGGTATGTACTGTATGTGTGAGAGAGAGAGAGGGCGGGATGGATGGATAGATCATTTTTATTGTTTATTTCACTTATTGTATATTATCTACCTCACTTGCTTTGGCAATGTTAACACATGTTTCCCATGCCAATAAAGCCCCTTGAATTGAGAGAGAGAGATGGGTGTGGAGAGAGAGAGAGATGGAGAAAGAGAGAGAGAGAGGGGTGTGGGTGTGGAGAGAGAGAGAGAGAGGTGATATTGAAGGGAGGACAGGATCTGTCTCTATCAATCATTCTGCCTGATCAGCAGCCCACTCACAACAGCCAGCAATTCAATACCAGCACTGAAGACAGTGTGTTATGTGGTTGTGTATGTGTGTGTTATAACAAGGGCTGTGGACTATGTAAAGAGAGAAAGGGTGTGTGGGAGAATATCTATCGTTCCAGTACTGTATATGAGCATCATATTGCAGTATAATTACAGATTCATATCAATCTGATATGGTTACTGTATATGTGTGACGTTGTGTGTGAGGGGTATTTTATGTAGGAGTATAATCCTTGGCTGGAAAACAACGGTGCATCATCTCCCCTCTGTATTGACACCTTCACTATACATCTATTCTCTTTCACCCTCATCTCTTTATCACTGCCTCTCTCTGTCACTCATCTCCCCCTCATTCCATTCTCTCTCATCCCCTTTGTCTCTCTCTCTCTCTCATCCCCCTTTCTTTCTCATCCCCCCTTTCTCTCTCTCTCTTTCACCCTCAACTCTTTATCACTGCCTCTCTCTGTCACTCATCTCCCCCTCATTCCATTTCTCTCTCATCCCCCTTTGTCTCTCTCTCTCTCATCCCCTTTCTTTCTCATCCCCCTTTCTCTCTCTCTCTTTCACCCTCATCTCTTTATCACTGCCTCTCTCTGTCACTCATCTTCCCCTCATTCCATTCTCTCTCATCCCCCTTTCTCTCTCTCTCTCTCATCCCCCTTTCTCTCTCTCTCTCTCATCCCCTTTCTCTCTCTCTCTCTCTCATCCCCCTTTCTCTCTCTCTCTCTCATCCCCCTTTTCTCTCTCTCTCTCTCTCATCCCCCTTCTCTCTCTCTCTCTCCCTCATCCCCCTTTCTCTCTCTCTCTCTCTCTCATCCCCCTTTCTCTCTCTCTCTCTCTCATCCCCCTTTCTCTCTCTCTCTCATCCCCCTTTCTCTCTCTCTCTCATCCCCCTTTCTCTCTCTCTCTCTCATCCCCCTTTTCTCTCTCTCTCTCTCTCACCCCCCTTTCTCTCTCTCTCTCTCATCCCCCTTTCTCTCTCTCTCTCTCATCCCCCTTTCTCTCTCTCTCTCTCTCATCCCCCTTTCTCTCTCTCTCTCTCTCATCCCCCTTTCTCTCACTCAGAGGATCAACTAATCTCTTGTGGATTGTAAAGGACAAACCTGCTGTTGCAATCCCTGTGTGTGTGTGTGTGTGTGTGTGTGTGTGTGTGTGTGTGTGTGTGTGTGTGTGTGTGTGTGTGTGTGTGTGTGTGTGTGTGTGTGTGTGTGTGTGTGTGTGTGTGTGTGTGTGTGTGTGTATTCCAATGTGGCAGCCTCTACATAGTATATTGCTACTATGTATCCAAGTCTCATTCTGACTTCCAGTGCATTAACATACAACTGCAACCATAATGTATTCCTACCAGTGGACTCAGAGATGATGTTGTTCCAGACGTTTGTTCCTGCCGTGACTCTCTGCTGTGGTCTCTCTTGTGGCAAGGCTTGCTTTTTCATGAATTTCTCTTGACTTTAACCTTTAATAGCCCAGTTAACCATGAATAACCCAGTTAACCATGAGTAACCCAGTTAACCATGAATAACCCAGTTAACCATGAATAACCCAGTTAACCATGAATAACCCAGTTAACCATGAATAACCCAGTTAACCATGAACCACCCAGTTAACCATGAACCACCCAGTTAACCATGAACCACCCAGTTAACCATGAACCACCCAGTTAACCATGAACCACCCAGTTAACCATGAACCACCCAGTTAAACATGAACAACCCAGTTAAACATGAACAACCCAGTTAACCGTGAACAACCCAGTTAACCATGAACAACCCAGTTAAACATGAACAACCCAGTTAACCATGAGTAACCCAGTTAACCATGAGTAACCCAGTTAACCATGAATAACCCAGTTAACCATGAGTAACCCAGTTAACCATGAGTAACCCAGTTAACCGTGAACAACCCAGTTAACCGTGAACAACCCAGTTAACCATGAGTAACCCAGTTAACCATGAGTAACCCAGTTAACCATGAGTAACCCAGTTAACCATGAGTAACCCAGTTAACCATGAGTAACCCAGTTAACCATGAGTAACCCAGTTAGAACCAAAGTGATGAAACTGAGATGAAACAGATTTTTCAACAGAGGCCTGTTTCTGCATGAGTGAGATCTTGACCGTTCCAGGTTTGATCTGCTGTACAGTATGATACAGTATGACTGCCTGCTTGAGCTTCCTGCTCAAAGGACAGTGACTGTGCCCACTAGGATAAACGGTCAGCCCTTCCCCTGTCTGGGAGGCACACAGCCAGCCACTCTTCAGGTCTCAGACGAGGAAATCGTGGCAGCTTCTGTGCATACCTATCCTTTATCGCCTCTGTGTGCTGCACCAACCGCAAACACACACATATACCCCCCCCCCCCCCCACCAATGTGGCACAAGGCTGATTTAAAAGTAATTTAATTACTGAAATGCAATTAATTCAGCACTCACTGGCAAGCAGAGGAGTGACACACACACACACACACACACACACACACACACACACACACCCCGAGTTCACAGCCAGCTCATCATCAGAGATTAACAAACGATACGTCATGGGATTAATGGGATTAATAACAGAATATGGTTGTTTGTCTCAGTTTATTTCTATGACGCATACAAGCAAAGTGGAGATTTTTTTTTCTCCAATGGCTTTGGTGGAGGTGGTGTAGACCTAGTGAACTAACTGGTTTGCTATTTTTCAATCATTTTTAAGTAACATGTTCTTGATCATTTGCATTAGCATTGTTATTCATGTTAGTCAAAATGTGTGTCATGGCAAAATGTGTAGAATAGCAGGAAATTAGCTTTAAACTGCAACATTTTATCTCAGCATCATGGCAAAATGTGTAGAATATCATTATAAAACTGCCAATTTATTTTCAACACTACTTGTGTTAAAAATGCAGGAAGAAGTGAACTGTTTCAATAAACAACAATGTTTTCCTGGCCTGGGCGTGTGGTGCCCCGAGGTCTGGGCGTGTGGTTCCCTGGGGCCTGGGCGTGTGGTTCCCCGGGGCCTGTGCGTGTGGTGCCCTGGGGCCTGGGCGTGTGGTGCCCCGGGGCCTGGGCGTGTGGTGCCCCGGGTGGGAAATCAACCCTCTTATTATAACATAAAACACTTGAGAGAAGGAATTTCCAGTCAATACTAGGCGTAATCCATTTCAAGGACATTAGAGACCCACAATATTGTAATTGTGTGTGTCCTCAACTGGCTATCGATGATGCCTTTTGTGAATAGATCATCTTTTTTGTTAGATTAATAGACTCAGTACAGACAAAATTATCAGAAAACACAAAGTGACAGAGAATATTCCTCGTGGTCGCCTAGTAACTTCATTTTTGCCATGGCATAAAACCGCACCTTTATCATGTGAAAACATGAACATATCACAAACTATGATAAAATCACCAATCGTCAAATCTAAACGTGAAAATGGCAGCAATCAAACCATTGATGTATAACTGATATACACACAATGCTTTCAACATATTTTTGCGTATTTCAAAAGATCGTAAATATGCCTTACCGAACGGTATCGGGTAGTTACTGGAGGGATGCTGTACGGTCTCTTGCGTTGCCTCGCTGTTTCTCTTCACCGCCGCGGCAGGTCGCTCTCCGAGCTAAATATTTTCGCTCTTGTCCCACCCTCTCCATGCGCTGATTGGTTCTTCACTACCCTTCCTGTAAAACTACGCACTCTTTTGATTTCAGTACTTTTTTTTCTACTATCAATGTAACATTTTTGTTTGCCTGGGATGGAGTTTGTCTGTGAGAGATGTCGTTTTTGTATTATTTTTTGTTGGCTAAATAAGCTTGTTGACGCTTTAGTTGTTTCGTGTAGAACGCCACATAATTGCTTGAACTAGTTGGGAGTTGTAGTTTTTATAGTTACTATGTCTTTATCACTGCCATTATTGGAGACGTATAAAAAAACTACAACCGTCAACCCATTTGGTGGACAGCTGAAAAAAAAACCTTTGCCCAGACAGTTTGATCATACATAAAACTTCCGTCTTTGAATGAGAAAAGAAAACACTCGACTGGCTAATGCTAGTCACGGCAAATGAGCCTACTTCGGTCTAAATAAGCAGCATACCACGGTGTAAACAGGTATGTAGCTAAAGGCAACGTTACTATTTCACCAACTAACGTTAGAAAATCGTTTTTTGTTTGTTTTTGTTTAGCTAGTTAACGTTAGCTACCTTCCTGGACGATGAGTCCTACAAATTGGCTATGGCAACTAAGTTACTATTTAGAAATGATCCTCACTGTAATTTAAGTATGTTTAGCTAACAGGTGATCATGATAGATAGGAGTTGTCGGTGGATTAGGACAATGAAATTACTAACTACAAGCAACAACTGTGGGCATTATATAACTACACTTAAATGATCTAGTTAATATTCTTAGTGTGGTACTCTTCCAGTGGCAGGTGACACCCAGTTTGCTAAAATAGCTAGCTTAGCTAACAACCGACGAAACTTGTTTACGTAGCTAAGCGCTAGTTGGCTACCTAGCCTCGGTTCAGTCAGTTTACGTAACTGGTTGGCTATCGACAAACGCTACCGGTTCCGTTAACGTCGCACGGTAGCTGCTAGCTAGTCTGTCTGTCGAGACGGGACAAACTCATTTCACCGCACTTCTATACAAACTGATTTTCTTAGTAAGTTAGGAGAGCATTTTCCTAACCTTAACCTGTCGCCTAACCTGCTACGGAAAAAGTCACTTCGTTATCGAAGTGACGAACTGTGTTCGCCTTGTCAAGACCGAGTCGAGGGGTGTATTTATTCTGCTGATTCTGGTGCAAATGGTCTCTTCAACGGAAGCGAACGAAACGAGTTATGTTAACCTTATGTTATGTTACCTAAATCTGTCCCATATAAACTCTGGTGGTGTTTGGACAAATGACTACACAGCAGTTTTCATCAAACGATGACATCATTATAATAAAATGTCACGAGTAGTTGGAAATGTAATTAGCACATTTGAGAGACATCTGTTGTAAATGCTGTACATTTCTCCATATCATCTGGCTTATCTGATCAGTCAGCTGTCCACGGCCCTTACTTTCTGTGACAAATGACTCTGTAGACATTAAATTAAGTTTAACAGCCAGTAATAAACCTATACATTTTTACAATGTGATTAAGGCATTACTGCCTGAAATAACATATTAATGGACTTAGATGTATAGCTTGGTCTTTGTACCATGACAGACTGGACAACTGAGACCTTCATTCTTAAAAGTGATGTCATGTTCTGCAGGCCAGTGGCCCATCTAATCAGCATATTGCCCACAGTAAAGCTGGCCAGATAAGTCAACGGAGAGGAGCATAGTGTTAGGTAAGAAAGAATGTGTCCAATCTGTTGCCTTTCCTCAGCCATTGCCCCCCCCCCCCCACACACACACACCCACACACCCACACTCTTCACTGATTGGTGGGAATGTGTCTAGTCTCACTATGGTTCCTTAAGGCTGTTATCAAGTCCTTTCAAATCAGTGACCATGAAGGAAATGAGTCAAGAAATGGAAGCTTGTTGTGAGATTATTGGGACATGGCCTAAGGCAATGGTGTCAAACTCATTCCATGGAGAGTCTAGTAAAAACCAAATGTTATTGGTCACACACACATGGTTAGCAGATGTTAATGCAGGTGTAGTGAAATGCTTGTGCTTCTAGTTCAGACATTCTAAGTAAAGGAATGGAAAGAGAATATATATATACAAGGATGAGTAATGACAGAGCGGCATCGGCAAGATTCAATAGATGGTATAAAAGTATATACATATGAGATGAGTAATGTAAGATGCGTAAACATTATTCAAGTGACTAGAGTTCCATTTATTAAAGTGGCCAATGATTTCAAGTCTGTATGTTGGCAGCAGCCTCTCTGTTAGTGATGGCTGTTTAACAGTCTGATGGCCTTCAGATAGAAGCTGTTTCTCAGTCTCTCGGTCCCAGCTTTGATGCACCTGTACTGACCTCACCTTCTGGATGGTAGCGTGGTGAACAGGCAGTGGCTCGGGTGGTTGTTGTCCTTGATGATCTTTTTGTCCTTCCTGTGACATCGGCTGCTGTAGATGTCACGGTTTCTGTGGGTTTTCCTTTCAATAACTCCTAGGCAACCAGGTGAGGGTAGTTCTTTACTAATTACTGACTTTATTTCATCAAGTACAAGGGAGGAGGGGAAATCCGCAGCCACTCGGCCCTCCGTGGAATGAGTTTGACACGTGGAGTCTCCAGGATCAGTTTTCCCTGCCTCCATCCTGGTCTGAAAGGAATAAAGAGGGGTGAAACTGACCTGGGAGCAGTGCTCAGAGCAGCCACTAGCTATGGTTTTATTAACACCCTCTGAAGACACTGCCTGCCTGGCAGAAATAAAACTGTCACCTTTCGTCAGCTGGGGCTGAGTCATGGAATCGCAGTGACAGAGGGAAAGAAACCGTCACTCAGTATCTGCAGAACAAGGGCAGCAGTGACACTCCCTCCTGGCCTCTAATTGCATCCAGTTACACACAGTGAAGAGCTGTCTGGTAATGGTCCAGGGTGACGTCATACAGTAGATAATGCTGCTGAAAGTGTCAGTCAGTAGGAGGATAGAGAACCTTATCATGCTTGCTCAGATGCCCAGGTGTACACAGGCAGGGCCAGGTGTCTTGTAGAGCTTAGGGTCTGTGTCGGTCTCTCCACACCCACCTCCCTGCACCACATGTTTGACTTTGAACCGGAGCCAGATGGAATGTTTACCTGGTTATATAATGTCATCGCCCTCCAAGGCTAGACCTTGTTTGTTGACGTAGACATTACTAGGACAAAACAAGGCCTACATTTAGACGTCAAGCAATGAAAATAGCCTAAATGAGGTATTATAGTGATGAAGTAGGCTATGTAATGTTGGATTGTCTTTTCTGTCCTTTACCTCCCATTCTATCCCCCATACCCTTTCTACCCCCGTCTTCTCTCCTCAGGTCCTGCCCCCCCCCACAGCTTTCTCTTCTCTGAGTGTTGTAATCAGTGAATGAGGTGAGCCCTGCCCTGGAAGCAGCCTTCACTCCATACACATATACAGACACACGTACAGAAACGTTGGCCTCTGGACGAGGATGACAATGGAAGAGATGAAGAATGAAGCAGAGACGACCTCAATGGTTTCCATGACACTCTACACTGTGATGTACCCCGTCTTCCACGAGGTAAGGAGGAAAGGATTTGGTAAAGACAGGCTGTTGAATGAGAAATAGGGTCAGGGTAAATGGGTCTCTATAAAATCGGTGTTGTGGAGAACGCGGACAGAATCACGGAATACAGACATAAAAACAGAATTCAGCAGTATTCAAAAATCTATTGATGAACTATAAATGTATTGAATTTATTTGAAAATGCATTATTTTGGCCAAGATTGTCATATGACATGAAGAAAATGCATTAGGGATTCATACTTTCCTTCATCTTGTTGAAGAGGAAACTGCACAGGAACGCCCCTTTCTGTGTGAGCCCGTTTTGTCTGCCACGTTGTGTTGCCGTTATTGGTGATGCTAATGTAATGACAACTGTTTTGTTGTGGACTTAGAACTTCCAATTGTGTTGTTTTTCTATTAAAACACTGCTTTTGAGAGTGAGAACCTGAACAAACGGGGGGGGGGGGGGAAACAGAAATCCAGAAACAAAGAGGAGGAAAATTGAATTTGAGGGGGGGAAACAGAATCTGGCAAAAATGAATCAGATTTTCAAGGGTCGTATAGGTGTCATTTGGCAGGAAGATAGAGTGGAAGAAGAGGGGTTGTCACAGGTCACAGAGAGGGCAGTGGGAGATTGTGTTTAAAGGGGTGAGGGAGGTAGGGAAGAGCGAGGGATGGAGGAGTGTAATAATTACTGTGTATAGCACCAGTGTCTCTCTGATGATGCAAAGGAGTTCCCTGTGGCCACTTTGATGTGGGGAGGTTGCTGTTTCACTGACTCAGCTAGTCCAGGTATTAGTCACACACACACACAACTATCCTTCCGGGACCAAACAATTTATTCCAATTCAAAATCCTATTTTCCCTAATCGTAAACCCAAACTCCTAAACCTAACCATAAAATACCAATTTTCCCTGTGGGGACAGACAAAATGTCCCCACTTATCAAAATGTCCTGGTTTTACTCTCCTTGTAAGGACTCCTAGTACCCACAAGGAGAGTAAAACCAATAACACACAGGCTTGTTTTGTTCAATGTTTGTGTACCAGTGCACTGTAGTTTTTGTTGTTGTCTGCTGTGTTAGCTAATGAGATGGTTTTTCCATGTATGTAGCTACTAACTATGCAGTTTGAAGTGTTTTCGTGTTGTGGTAATTAGTATAGGTGTGTGTTTTTGAGATGTGTGTATTCTATGTTAATTAGAAGCTGGTATCTGTTTGAGATGTGTGTATTCTATGTTAATTAGAAGCTGGTATCTGTAAGAAGGGTTTTGATGCAGTGATAATGTGTTTACAGTTGGAGAGAGTGAACCTGTCGGCAGCACAGACCCTGAGGGCAGCGTTTATAAAGGTAAGGAGACGGAGGGACAGGGCAGCGTTTATACACGGAGGGGGACAGGGCAGCGTTTATACACGGAGGGGGACAGGGCAGCGTTTATACACGGAGGGGGACGGGGCAGCGTTTATACACGGAGGGGGACGGGGCAGCGTTTATACACGGAGGGGGACGGGGCAGCGTTTATACACGGAGGGGGACGGGGCAGCGTTTATACACGGAGGGGGACGGGGCAGCGTTTATACACGGAGGGGGACGGGGCAGCGTTTATACACGGAGGGGGACGGGGCAGCGTTTATACACGGAGGGGGACGGGGCAGCGTTTATACACGGAGGGGGACGGGGCAGCGTTTATACACGGAGGGGGACGGGGCAGCGTTTATACACGGAGGGGGACGGGGCAGCGTTTATACACGGAGGGGGACGGGGCAGCGTTTATACACGGAGGGGGACGGGGCAGCGTTTATACACGGAGGGGGACGGGGCAGCGTTTATACACGGAGGGGGACGGGGCAGCGTTTATACACGGAGGGGGACGGGGCAGCGTTTATACACGGAGGGGGACGGGGCAGCGTTTATACACGGAGGGGGACGGGGCAGCGTTTATACACGGAGGGGGACGGGGCAGCGTTTATACACGGAGGGGGACGGGGCAGCGTTTATACACGGGGGGAGGGGGAGGACACTTTGGTCAATTCTGAGTTCAATTCAAGATAACCGTCGACACAAAGAAAGATTGCTCTTCTCATAGCCCATTCCCACAATAGCCTGCTGGAGAGCTGTCTTGAATTAGCAGCAGGTGCAGGATCCATAGCCGCCTTCCTATCATAGAGGAAGCCTGAGCTGGAATGTGAAGCTAACTGAAACTGGCTAGCTTAGAAAACTCAGAGTAGATCTAACTAGCTTCGTAAAATACTCCTATGAGTGGTTCCACTGTTCCAGTTTGATTCAAATCTGTCTTTGATTGACAGTGTCTAACTCCGATCATGGGTCTGTGTTCTATTATCGTAAATGTGTGTGTTTTTGTGGTTGATTAGTAATGCCTGGTGTGTGTCTGCATATGTTCTGTGGCTGATTGTCCAGTGTTTCCCCTATTCATTTAGCGCTGCTGCTAAATCGTTGCCGCCACTCCAAAAATATATAAACAAACAAACACGTATAAAGTATGTCAAAGATAATGAAGCTATATATATTTTTAAAGATAATGAAGCTATATATATTTTTAAAGATAATGAAGCTATATATATTTTTAAAGATAATGAAGCTATATATATTTTCAAAGATAATGAAGCTATATATATTTTCAAAGATAATGAAGCTATATATATTTAAAGATAATGAAGCTATATATATTTAAAGATAATGAAGCTATATATATTTTTTAAAGATAATGAAGCTATATATATTTTTAAAGATAATGAAGCTATATATATTTTTAAAGATAATCTTTCGGATCTAACAATTGCCAAAATAAAAATGAGAATCTACAATTCCCCAAATGTCATGGGGCCCCATTGATTTCGTTTACAAAATGTGCAGAATAACAGGAAATTTACTTTAAAATTGTTATTTTTCTTTTTTTAATCCCTAATGACAAAATGCTAGGGGAAACATTGTTGTCATAGACTGATGTGTGTTCTGTGGTTGATTAGCAGAGCCTGATGTGTGTTCTGTGATTGATTGTCAGGCTGAGAAGGAGAACCCAGGGCTGACCCAGGACATCATCATGAAGATCCTGGAGAAGAAGAAAGTGGAGGTCAACTTCACTGAGTCACTACTGCGAATGGCTGCAGACGATGTGGAAGGTGTGTGTCTGTCTGTTTCTGATTGTGTGTCTCTCTCTGTTCTGCAGTGAATAACCTAGTCCTAGATGATGATGATAGGTATTGTGCATCTGTGTACAGTACCGTCTCTCACCTCAGGATGGTGCTGTTTCTCCACTAATAAAACAACCTCTCCATCCTGTGAGACATTTCTTCCCTCCAGGCTTGAATTTTCTCTCCTGCATGGCCTGATTGATGGTAGTAATGAATTCATGTGCACAGAATGAGAAGCTCAGCTATAGTTACACACGGACACACAGTCACACCGTGATGTGAGGGCCTTTGCTTCTGTTTGAATACTAAATAAACAGTGCCTTCAGAAAGTATTCATACCCCTTGACTTATTCCACATTTTGTATTAAATAGATCTCACCCATCTACACACGATAACGACAAAGTAAAAGCCTTGAAATAAAATTAAAACATTTTGCAAATGTATTAAAAATGAAATACAGAAATAAGTATTACCACCCCTGAGTCAAATCATGTTCGAATAACCTTTTGCAGCGATTACAGCTGTGAGTCTTTCGGGGTAAGTCTTAAGAGTTTTGCACACCTGGATTGTACAATATTTGCACATTATTCTTTAAAAAAATTATTCAAGCTCTTGTCAAGTTGGTTGTTGATCATTGCTAGACAGCCATTTTCAAGTCTTGCCATTGATTTTCAAGCCAATTTTAAGTCAACTGTAACTCGGCCTCTTCTGTTTCTTTTTATCACGAAAAACTCCCTAGTCCTTGCCGACGACAAGCGTACCCATAACATGATGCAGCCACCACCATGAAAATATGTAAAGTGGTTCTCGTTGATGTTGTGCTGGATTTTCCCTGAACATAACACTGTATTCGGGACGTAAAGTTAATTTCTTTCCCTTTTTTGCAGTATTACTTTAGTGTATTGTTGCGAACAGGATGCATGTTTTGGAATATTTTTATTCTGTACAGTCTTCCTTATTTTCCCTCTTTCAATTAGGTTAGTATTGTGGAGTAACTACAATGTTGATCACAGCCATTAAACTGTAACTGTTTTAAAGCCACCATTGGCCTCATGGTGAAATACCCTGAGCGGTTTCCTTCCTCTCCGGCAACTGAGTTAGGAAGGACACCTGTGTCTTTGGTAGTGACTGGGTGTATTGATACACCATCCGAAGTGTAATTAGTAACTTCACCATGCTGAAAGGGATATTCAATGTATTTTAATATTTTTGATCTACCAATAGGTGCCCTTTGCGAGGCATTGGAAAACCTCCCTGGTCTTTGTGATAATCTGTGTTTGAAATACACTGCTCAACTGATGGACCTTACAGATCATTGTTTGTGTGGGGTACAGAGATGAGGTAGTCATTCAACAATATTATTGCACACGGAGCGAGTCCATGCAAGTTATTATATAACTTGTTAATTAAGCAAATATTTACTCCTGAACTTATTTAGACTTTCCACAAGTAAGGGGTGACTCAAGATATCCGTTTTTAACTAGTAAAACCTTCTGAAGGAGCTGTACCTCCTGCTGTCAGCAAGGTTACACTGCAGTGGCACCTTTTTTTCTAACTTTCCTCTCACACTGAAAAGTGTGTGTGTGTGTTCAGGCGCACACACACACTGCTCTCTGGGTGGGGCTGTTCTGTCAGGGTCTGGAATGCTCTCTACATTCCACCGCTTCTTTTTGTTGACATGACTGTCTCCATGGTGACTAAGGCTGTGGCTCTCTTCCTGTGTGTGTGTGTGTGTGTGTGTGTGTGTGTGTGTATATAGAGTTCATGATTGACAGGCCGGAGCAGGAGTTCCAGGACTTGAATGACAAGGCTCGGGCACTCAAACACATCCTCAGCAAGATCCCAGACGAGATCAACGACAGAGTACGCTTCTTACAGACCATCAAGTCAGTACACACTCGCTCGCAGACCACCCAGCACACCTTCAGTGATGTGATTAACACTTCACAAGCACACAGTTCTCCAAAAACACACTCATTCTCTTGTTCCCATTTTCTTTCCAATGTAATAGTAAGTCTCAAGTATTACACACACACACACACACAATTCTTCTCCCCCAGACTTTTCAGGGCTTGTTTCTGTCTTGGTTCAATTTACCAGTTCTCAAATTGAATTTGTTGAGTCACTCTAAGTAACTTTGTCAGTGGAATATTTAGAAAAAAAATATTTGGAACATAGTAGAATTCAGCTTTATTTAAAAGTGCGGTTCTAGAAAGGAGGTAAGGATGGAGGGAAGGTGAAGGAGTAAGAGGTGAGATGGTTCAAGATGTCTGACTGCTGGTGGACTAAGGAGTAAGAGAGGTGAGATGGTTCAAGATGTCTGACTGCTGGTGGACTAAGGAGTAAGAGAGGTGAGATGGTTCAAGATGTCTGACTGCTGTTGGACTAAGAAGTAAGAGAGGTGATATGGTTCTAGATGTCTGTCTGCTGTTGTAGTCATTGTCCACAGACGGGGCCTAAAATGAACACCTGCCAAATGCTGGTAGATGTTCATTTCACCAGCCACGGTGGACTAAAGAACTAAGAATCCTATATAGCCTATTCCACCTGGTGCTGAAACTGCCTGGCTGGGGCTGTCTGCATGTGAAGAACTGAGTGAAAGATTCAGCCATAGAAGTTGGTCTAATTTACTTGAAACTGAAGTGAAACTTTGTTCACAAGCTAGGTTGTTTTTCTATGTTTGAGTTTCAACTGCTAGAGAAGAGAAGACAAAGCTTCTACTAGTCAGAGTCAGTCTCACAGGGACAAACATGACTCGAGTTACCACGGTAACCTCCGGCCCTTAAAGGGGCAGGTGAAAATGTTTGTCTCGTGAGATCTTGGTTTAAAGACTCAAGTCACAAAAAATGTAATGAAATAATATACTACATTACTTCTTACTAGTAATACATGTTATACGTGTTTTAAAATGTACCTGACACATTGGCTGGTGGACCAAAAGTAATTGTTACGCTCTGTCCACAGAGATATCGCCAGCGCCATCAAGGAACTGCTGGACACCGTCAACACTGTCTTCCGGAAATACCAGTACCAGAACCGACGGGTGAGAGCACTACACACTACCTACCTACCTACACTAACTACACACTACACCCTACACACTGCGCCCTACCTACACACTACCTACACTACCTACACACTACACCCTACACACTACGCCCTACCTACACACACTACCTACACACTACCTACACTAACTACACACTACACCCTACACACTACACCCTACACACTACACCCTACACACTACGCCCTACCTACACACACTACCTACACACTACACACTACGCCCTACCTACACACACTACCTACAGACTACCTACACACTACCTACACCCTACACACTACCTACACTACCTAAACTAACTACACCCTACACACTACACCCTACACACTACGCCCTACCTACACACACTACCTACACTAACTACACACTACCTACACACTACACCCTACACACTACACCCTACACACTACGCCCTACCTACACACACTACCTACACCCTACACACTACGCCCTACCTACACACACTACCTACAGACTACCTACACCCTACACACTACCTAAACTAACTACACCCTACACACTACACCCTACACACTACGCCCTACCTACACACACTACCTATACACACTACCTACACACACACTATACACACTACCTACACACACACTATACACACTACCTACACACACACTATACACACTACCTACACACACACTATACACTACCTACACACACACTATACACTACCTACACACACACTATACACTACCTACACACACACTATACACTACCTACACACACACTATACACTACCTACACACACACTACCTATACACTACCTACACACACACTACCTATACACTACCTACACACTACCTATACATTACCTACAGTGCCTTGCGAAAGTATTCGGCCCCCTTGAACTTTGCGACCTTTTGCCACATTTCAGGCTTCAAACATAAAGATATAAAACTGTATTTTTTTGTGAAGAATCAACAACAAGTGGGACACAATCATGAAGTGGAACAACATTTATTGGATATTTCAAACTTTTTTAACAAATCAAAAACTGAAAAATTGGGTGTGCAAAATTATTCAGCCCCTTTTACTTTCAGTGCAGCAAACTCTCTCCAGAAGTTCAGTGAGGATCTCTGAATGATCCAATGTTGACCTAAATGACTAATGATGATAAATACAATCCACCTGTGTGTAATCAAGTCTCCGTATAAATGCACCTGCACTGTGATCGTCTCAGAGGTCCGTTAAATGCGCTGAGAGCATCATGAAGAACAAGGAACACACCAGGCAGGTCCGAGATACTGTTGTGAAGAAGTTTAAAGCCGGATTTGGATACAAAAAGATTTCCCAAGCTTTAAACATCCCAAGGAGCACTGTGCAAGCGATAATATTGAAATGGAAGGAGTATCAGACCACTGCAAATCTACCAAGACCTGGCCGTTCCTCTAAACTTTCAGCTCATACAAGGAGAAGACTGATCAGAGATGCAGCCAAGAGGCCCATGATCACTCTGGATGAACTGCAGAGATCTACAGCTGAGGTGGGAGACTCTGTCCATAGGACAACAATCAGTCGTATATTGCACAAATCTGGCCTTTATGGAAGAGTGGCAAGAAGAAAGCCATTTCTTAAAGATATCCATAAAAAGTGTCGTTTAAAGTTTGCCACAAGCCACCTGGGAGACACACCAAACATGTGGAAGAAGGTGCTCTGGTCAGATGAAACCAAAATTGAACTTTTTGGCAACAATGCAAAACGTTATGTTTGGCGTAAAAGCAACACAGCTCATCACCCTGAACACACCATCCCCACTGTCAAACATGGTGGTGGCAGCATCATGGTTTGGGCCTGCTTTTCTTCAGCAGGGACAGGGAAGATGGTTAAAATTGATGGGAAGATGGATGGAGCCAAATACAGGACCATTCTGGAAGAAAACCTGATGGAGTCTGCAAAAGACCTGAGACTGGGACGGAGATTTGTCTTCCAACAAGACAATGATCAAAAACATAAAGCAAAATCTACAATGGAATGGTTCAAAAATAAACATATCCAGGTGTTAGAATGGCCAAGTCAAAGTCCAGACCTGAATCCAATCGAGAATCTGTGGAAAGAACTGAAAACTGCTGTTCACAAATGCTCTCCATCCAACCTCACTGAGCTCGAGCTGTTTTGCAAGGAGGAATGGGAAAATATTTCAGTCTCTCGATGTGCAAAACTGATAGAGACATACCCCAAGCGACTTACAGCTGTAATCACAGCAAAAGGTGGCACTACAAAGTATTAACTTAAGGGGGCTGAATAATTTGCACGCCCAATTTTTCAGTTTTTGATTTGTTAAAAAAGTTTGAAATATCCAATAAATGTCGTTCCACTTCATGATTGTGTCCCACTTGTTGTTGATTCTTCACAAAAAAATACAGTTTTATATCTTTATGTTTTGAAGCCTGAAATGTGGCAAAAGGTCGCAAAGTTCAAGGGGGCCGAATACTTTCGAAAGGCACTGTACACACTACCGACACACGCTACCGACACACGCTACCGACACACGCTACCGACACACTACCTACCTATACACACTACCTACACCCTACATACTACCTACACACACTACCTACACACTACCTACCTACACACACTACCTACACACTACCTATACACTACCTACACACACCACACTACCTACACACACCACACTACCTACACACACACTACCTACTCCCTACACACTACCTACACCCTACACACACTACCTACACACACACACTACACACTACCTACCTATACACACTACCTACACCCTACATACTACCTACACACACTACCTACACACTACCTACCTACACACACTACCTACACACTACCTACCTACACACTACCTACACACTACCTATACACTAACTACACACACCACACTACCTACACACACACTACCTACACACTACCTACACACACTACCTACACCCTACACACTACCTACACACACTACCTACACATACTACCTACACACTACCTATACACACTACCTACCTACACACTACCTACCTACACACACTCACACCCTACCTACACACACACTCACACCCTACCTACACACACACTGCCTACACACACACTGCCTACACACACACTGCCTACACACACACTGCCTACACACACACACTGCCTACACACACACTGCCTACACACACACCCTGCCTACACACACCCTACCTACACACACCCTACCTACACACACACACCCTACCTACACACACACACCCTACCTACACACACACACCCTACCTACACACACACACACCCTACCTACACACACACACACCCTACCTACACACACACACCCTACCTACACACACACACACCCTACCTACACACACACACACACCCTACCTACACACACACACACACCCTACCTACACACACACACACACCCTACCTACACACACACACACACCCTACCTACACACACACACACACCCTACCTACACACACACACACACCCTACCTACACACACACACACACCCTACCTACACACACACACACACCCTACCTACACACACACACACACCCTACCTACACACACACACACACCCTACCTACCTACACACACACACCCTACCTACACACACACACCCTACCTACACACACACACAACCTACACACACACACAACCTACACACACAC